>NC_072434.2:35935000-36235000 GCF_028878055.3 Symphalangus syndactylus
ACAATACTGGGCTTTTGATCTTCTTTACTTTTTTTCCACCTGAAAGACAGAGGGTACACCACAAAAATCAACAAAACCCACACAAGATATATAAAAGAAGGTAAATCCATTTGTTTTAATTGAAGATATAACTTTTCACTATCCACTTTCCAATAGCAGCATCTATTTCCTGTGAGAGTCAGGATACCGCATTAGCTAAGATCAAGGCATTCAGCATCAGATAAATCTATTTGAAATTCTACCCTGCAACTCATCAGCCGGGTTTCTAGTAGCCCCATTTTCAAAGTCACTTCCTTAGTGTGATTCTGAGTTTCTTTGTCAGTGAAACGGAAAACTGAGAGTTGCTAGAAAACTAAATTAACTCATTCAAACAGCATAAAATAATCAGTGACTTGTGACAAATATTCAATGGCATGGCCTAAATATCTATTAAAATTAATAATAGAATTATAATGAGAAAAAAGATACAGCAAAATGGACCTGAAGAATGTTGATAAGTCCCTGTATTTACAGATTATGGTAAATGCAGAGAATTATCCCATTTTAACTATAGAAAACATGTTCTTCTAAGTGATTTGAACATTTGTAACCACCAGATATAGCTGGCCTCTTACTGCTTTTTTTTTTAGTGCTATACAAAACACTAACACATTTTTACTCTTTAATTTCCCTTTTGAAGCAGTCATCAAACTATAGGGTGTATTACAATACAATTAAGGTTACATTTTCTATTGCATGATCTATATTGCATTCATATCTTCCGGTTGATATTCTTTTTCACCTTGAGTAAATTTAGAAAATTTGTGCCCAACACATTTGCAAATCATCCCTGCAGGAGGCCAAGCTCTTTCATTTGTATTTTTACTCTCACTTATTTTAATATCAGAAGATGCCATTTTTTTTCTGATTTTGCTTTAGCTTTTGCATGGTCCAACACAATTTCATTTAGTGAACTTCATTTTAGGAGGAATATCATTAAACAAGTACCTAATTTATTACCAGACCATTAAACTATTTGACAGAGACTAACTAAACTTTTTTTTCTCTAGCTAGACTCATTTTAAAAAACAACTTTTCAGTTAAATGTGGCCGCATAATTCAGTTTCTGGTTGTTAGATGTGGACAAAAATTTCATGTGCCATTTTTATCTCCATTAACCAGCAGGATGCCAATGCCCAGGAAGACTTCAGATGCCACACACTGAAGAAAGCAGAAAGTAACAGGCTTGTGATTGACATGATTCCGTGGAGCAGAACCCCTACCCCTGACACAGGTTGGCCTCTACATGACTAAGAAACAAACCACTTGTTAAGTCTGTAAGGTTTCAGGATTTATCTTTCACAACCTCTGGCATCCTTAAATAATATAGAAATTGGTGTTAGGTACAGGTGCTGTCACACAAAAACCCCACCTCTGTGGCATGAGTTAGAGGGTAGGCATCTAAACACTGAGTAAAGCCATTGCCTGGTGGTAAGGTCTGAGGTAGACTTGTAGCTGTAATGGAGCTTGGAAAATAGAGTGTAGAAAGTGTGCTGGTCATTAATGGCCATGTGCAGCATGTTATTAAAAAAAATAAGCTCAGGCAAGAAGTAGCTACTTAGCAAGCAGATATTAAGAGGAATAGAGTACCATTATATGGGATCTCAGAGTGTTGGAAAACTGAGTGATTCTAGAACTCAAGCAGTGGAAAATAAGTTTGGAAAGATTTTTATTACAAAGGGTATAGTAAGACTCAGCCCTGCTTGAAAAAAAAAAAAAAAAAACACTAAACTAAGAGTTTGGCCTTCCCTGCCCCCATCCCCAAGCCTGATGTTCTCCCAATTCCTGCCATTACTGAGAAACAAAGGTGTAGGGCCTGGAAGCAAAGAAATAAATTTAACAATTCTGACCGTACCTGGTACCAACTGGAAGCAAATTGGTTAGGAGCCTACCTTCTTCAGGGACTTGCATAGCTGAGAATCTTTTTTTTTTTTTTTTTGGCCAAGAAATTCCCTTCTGAGTTTATTTTTTTCTTTTCCTACTTTGAGCCCTGCTATCCCAATTTTTTTTATTATACTTTAAGTTTCAGGGTACATGTGCACAACGTGCAGTTTTGTTACATATGTGTACATGTGCCATGTTGGTGTGCTGCACCCATTAACTCGTCATTTAACATTAGGTATGTCTCCTAATGCTATCCCTCCCCACTCCCCCCACCCCACAACAGGCCCCAGTGTGTGATGTTCCCCTTCCTGTGTCCATGTGTTCTCACTGTTCAATTCCCACCTATGAGTGAGAACATGTGGTGTTTGGTTTTTTGTCCTTGCGATAGTTTGCTGAGAATGATGGTTTCCAGCTTCATCCATGTCCCTACAAAGGACATGAACTCATCCTTTTTTATGTCTGCATAGTATTCCATGGTGTATATGTGCCACATTTTCTTAATCCAGTCTATCATTGTTGGACATTTGGCTTGGTTCCATGTCTTTGCTATTGTGAATAGTGCCGCAATAAACAGACGTGTGCATGTGTCTTTATAGCCGCATGATTTATAATCCTTCGGGTATATACCCAGTAATGGGATGGCTGGGTCAAATGGTATTTCTAGTTCTAGATCCCTGAGGAATCGCCACACTGACTTCCACAATGGTTGAACTAGTTTACAGTCCGAGGCCATTCTAAAAATGCCTCCAATGGCTCAATGCCGACAACAATCTTCAGGTATCCAGAGTTGCATCACATTAAGTGGACTTTGAATGCTCTGGGAAAGGTGTCATGTCCAACAATTCTTTCAGAGGCAGTCAGGGAGGAGACTGGGCAAGGCATAACTTCTAGAAAGGCAGAGCCAGGAAACAATGAAAAAAAATCTTTGCTTCAAAATGAGTAAAATTAGCTTCTAATCAAGGAAAATTCCCCACCCTTAGGGGTAGGGAAACTTCACAGAGCTTGCACAGCAGAATTCTGTAATTTTCATGGTCTTTCATTTTTTCATTATTAGGTGGGAATTTCTATTTCTGGTTGTACTTTCCCTAATCCACTATGGTATATTAGCCAGGCAGAATGGTATAGATAACTTGTCCTTTATAGTTTATAGATCCCCAGAACATAAAGATTCACAACTAAACTAAGTGGAGAGGGATTAACATTACCCAGAGGTACTGGATTTATATTCATGGTTGATCTTTCATAGGTAGCATATTTGCACTATACTATCCAGTCTGACAATGTCTGCCTTTTGATTGAGATGTTTAATACTTATTATTTAGTGTAACTGTAGACACGGTTGTTTTAATGTCTGCCATTTTGCTATTTGTTTTTGATTTGTCTTACCTGTTTTTCTTCCTCTATCCCTTCATTCTTGTATTCTTTGAATCAAATGATTCTAGTACTCTATATCCATAATTATTTTTTAGTTTAATGCATTATTTGTTAGCAGTTTCTCTGAATATTAAAATATGCATCTTTAATTTTTTCTAATCTAAATTATTGTAATCAAAGTTGATATCAAATTAGCCTCATTGAAATATAGAAAACTTGTAATAGTAGATTTTCATTTACTGTCTCCATCTTTAGTGACATGGTTGCCATACATATCGCATCTACATACACGACAAACAGCAATGCTATTTACCTTGTAAGAATTAAGAAAATAAAACTATTAGGTATGTGTGTGTAAAGAAATCTGTGTGTGTATGTGTGCACGTGTGTGTTGTATAGTCTTTCATAATTCACAATGTACTATTTCTGGAGCTCTTCATTCCTCTTTGAGTTTCCATGTGATGTCATTTCCCATCAGCTTCCTTTAGCTTCTATAATAGTGTAGACATGCTAGTTACAAAGTTTCTCATCGTGTGTTTACCTGAAATTGTCTCAATTTAGCCTTACTTTCAAAGGATAGTTTATCTGGTCATAGAAGTCTTTCATGACTTTTTTTTAATTCGGCATTTTAAATATGTTAATAAGCTATTTGACAGTTTTTATTTGATTTTTTAATCATTAATCCTAGACATTATAATTATATTTCTTTATATACTGATATTCAGGTACTTTCTATAAAAATCTTGACAAATGTATTGTGGAGCATCTCTTGTAATTTTCTGCATAGTTCTGAATATATACTAACATCATTAGGCATGCTAAACTACTAAAATAGTTCAAACTATTTTATATAAATATCACCTGCCATACAAGATGAATTTTGAAACTTGTATTTATAAACCCAGTAATTTAAAAAAAGTCCAGATGTTTATGACAAATGTGCATTGAGCACACCAGTTATTAAGCCATCGCTATCCTGACCTTAATGAACCCATTCTGACCTACTTTTCTAAGTGCAGAGCATAAGCACATATAGCACTCAAGATTCCCTGTGCTGGCATGAATGATTCTGGCAAACACCAAGCTGAAAGGAAGCTGGAAAAAAAATCTGAGAAGTAATTTTTTAATTATTATTATTATTTTTTTGAGATAGGGTCTCACTCTGTCACCCAGGCTGGAGTGCAGTAGTGTGATCACAGCTCACCGAAGCCTTGACCTCCACTGGCTCAGGCAATTCTCCCACCTCAGCCTCCCTAGTAGCTGGGACTACAGGCATACACCATCATGTCAAGCTAATTTTTTGTATTTTTGGTAGAGATGGAGTTTTTCCAGGTTGCCCAGGCTGGTCTCAGACTCCTGGACTCAAGCAATCTACCAGCCTCAGCTTTCAAAAGTGCTGAAATTACAGGCAGAAGCCACCGCACCCAGGCCAATATTATTCTTATTGGCCTCTTTTACATTTTTTCTTAAGATCTTAAACTATATTGAAGTATTTTTTTTCTACCTAAATAACAGCTGTTTCCCTAAGTTACTCTATGCTTCCATTTAGAGCTGCACTGCCTTCTTAGGTAATAGTAGCTGTAATTTAATATGTGCCAAATACTTTGTAGCTACTTTTATATATCACTAATCCTCATCATTATTGTGCTCATTTAAAATATGAAGAATCCAACGCCCAGAAAGGAAAATAATTTGTTCAAGGTCATTGAGCTGTTTTATATTTAATCCAGAATTCCAAGCCAGGACTCCTGAATCTAAGGCGTGTGCTGTGTCACCAAATCTTATTTCCATCTGTGACCCTGAGATATTGGTCTTTTTCTGGAACTATACAATGTATGGATCTACTTGCTCCTTTGGCTTACATGTTATCGATATCTCTCACCTTAATAAATGTGTAAAAGGTGCAGTATATGTGTGTCTGTGTTCATTTTTCCCAAAGGAAGTCTAAATGTGGTACTTGGTATTAGAACTAAATTTCAGGTAAGTAAATTGAATCCCTGTGGATAGCCCGTTCCCCCTTATCCATCTTACTCTGTGCCCTGGGTGCCCGACTCATGTGAACTACATCAATACGACCCCTGCCACCCAGCTCCCAGATGGTTTAGCCAGTAGGAGACACCAGCAGGAGAGTGAAGGACAGGAGAGTGAAGTTGGAATATTTATTTTTTTACTACTCTTCTGCCAAGCCACTATGAGGTTACTTAACTGATAGAGACTTTAAAAAGAGCAAGGTTGGAAGTTTGTCATAAGACCGTCAGAAAATGCACATCTCAGGTAAGCACAGAGTAATTTTTGTTTGTGTTCTGCACCCACCAGAAGAATGGGCCAAACATGATGTCAGCTAACATCTTTCCCCAACAACACCAGCTTTCACTCAAAGTGTCCATGCCCGAAGTGGCCAGGATGGCAGAAATGGACTTTATAAATAGAGTCAACAACATGGACTTCCACTCACAAAGGTCAATCGGGCTATCATTGTTGAGCACCCAACTTGCCAACAGGAGACACCAATGTCAGGGCTTCTATATAGCATCACTCATCAGGTGATCAGCTGGCTACATGGTGGCAGACTACTTATAGTGACCGCCCCCCCATCAAGGAGAGGGAGACACATATTCTTGATGTAGAATGTTTTCTCTTCCTAAAGCATTTCTGCTAGTATCATTTGCAAATGTAGAGAACGTCTTATCTATTACCTTATCAGTTGTCTTGAGGGACATTGTGTACAATCAGAAAACACATCTTAACAGCAAAAAAAATGCACAATGGGCTTATGCCCAAGAAGATTCCAGCCTCACCTCATGCACCCTACACTCAGGAACCATCTCAGAGGGGTTTGCAGTCCCAGTATATAAAGAGGATGGCTCCTACCACAAATACAGTGGAAATTATGGCACCCCAATAAAGATATGTCTACCGAGAATTCAGATCCTATTGGAAAGAAGGCTTGGGTAACCCATCAGGTGAAGTGATCTGACCAGCTTAGGTCCTGGCAGCAGGACCCAAGTGGTAGAGGAAATAAGCAACAATTAATCAAGTTAAGATTTGTGCCAGCTACAGAAGCAAGAATAGTCGTTGTTTTTATGTTTCTTGTTTTTTTCGCTGTCACCCATTTCCCTTTTCTTTTCTAATACTTTATTTGAAAAGCCCTGATTGTGGTTAATATTTTATGTTTTAGGTGACAATATGACAAAAATTGACATCATCCGATAATGACACAGTAGTAAGTAGGACTTTGCCTATCGCAAGTTAAGGATGTAAATTTTTTTACCTACATAAGACTGATGGAAAGAAAAAAAAAAAGGAGTGGAGGGTTTTCGAATGTGACCCTATAGATAAAGTGTATATCCTACTTCTTCCAAAGCAATATGTCCAATAAGGACTAGTTGGATTCAGCCCTTGGGAGACACTGACAGAGACATAAAAGGCATGAGAAAAGTGAGCTTAGAGTAGTTTCCTCTCGGGTTTCCTCCCAGGGAAGTTGCCCCAAGGTGATTGCATTCCCTTAATAAACTCAAGAGGCTTCTCTAAATCACTCTCTCTCTCTCTCTCTCTCTGGGTCCTGATAATTCCTTCCATCCTTTAACCCTGCCTTCAGGGCTAAAGATGATAAAGTCTTCCCAGAATATTGCACTAACTTTTGTTTACTTTTCTGAAACATTGTCCACATATTTGTAAATAGTCCCTTTATTAAACTCTCTTTAAATGACTCACTTTGTGCAATCTATTTTTTACTGGGACCCGGATGATATGCAAATTATAATGATGTGTCCTTAATGACAATTACTACACAGAGTTCAGCTCACAGATGTCAGTGCATGTGTTTGTGAGTGTATGGTGCGTGTATGAGGTGGGGGATCCCTTCTTTCCTATATCCCTGGGTCTACAGCCAATATTCAGTTGTTTCATTTGCTAAGAAGGCAGGAAATTCTGAGCCCAAGAGATAGGAGCTGGCAGGTCAACCGTTCTTAAGAGGTTCTGAGCCCGGGTTGCCCTTGCAAGAAGTCCCATTTCTGCTAGTTATGAGGAAGTTCCAAAAAAGAAAAGCTTAATAGTCAAGGCCTTCTAACATCCACAGACTTCAGTACACCGGCTGCTTTTGCCACAAATACAAATGTAATTCCTTTTATAGTCTTCTTTAGAATAAAGTTAAGAGTTTATTGAACAAGTTTTAGTTATTTTTCTAATAAGTTAATTATGTTATATAATTAACCAGAAAACAAACAAAAAAGCAAAATCAGGGCTAAGACTTAAAGTTCCATTACTTAACTGATATGTAAACACCAACAAGGCTAGAGTGGGAAAGAGGAAATCTGGAAATAAGTCTATAATTGCCAATGTCTATCCCAATTTCTGCAGCTGTAAATCAGCATGGCTATCATTTATTGAACAGTTTTTATATACTAGCAACAGTTCGAAGCATTTTAGTTGTGTAAACTCATAGAACTTTCACAAGTAGGTAGACACTATATCTTATCTCTACTATTGCAGAAACTGGGACACAGAGGCTTAAGTAACTTAATAAGTTTTGGAATTCAAATTTGAACCCAGGTAGTCTAACCTCAGAGCCTGTGCTACTAACCACTGCAGGGACTGTGGAGCTGTGGCCTTCATTAAATGAATGCAGTCACTTTGGAGCAACTTAGCCTTTGTCACCTGAACAGTGAGAAAGTTGGTATAAGGATCGCCAAGATCTCCTTTAGCTCTAAGTCTCTATGCTTTTGGATCTGATTCATTCCCTACACAGAAGGCTAATAAGTTCTCCCTTGACATTGATAGTGCCTTAATTTCTCATATCACTGTTAGACAATACTGTGTCAATGAATCTGCTGGGCCCCTCCTCTTCCCCTGCCTTTGTTGGGGGTCGTTCATCATAAGAATGGTCAGTTTTACTTGCAGTCACTACTACTAGACTGTGAGCCTCTTGTGATCATTGACTGTTTTCATATTCTCTGGAGCTCACTTCAAAAAAAGTGCTTAGGCACTCTACTCCAACTCCACCTAAAACCTCACCATTCACCAAGCTAGACCTGCTGTGATACCAAATTTCAACTAGGGCCTAAAAGTCCACTAATTCCATGATGACACACATGCCTGTCACACTTAGTGTTCAAGTGCATTTCCTTTGGATCATCCCAATCTTTCCTATTTTCCCCATCTCTTCCTCTTATGATATCTTTCTTCTATTATTTGGTCTGATCTATTCTTCCATTATGTCCTTCTCCAGACCTTTCCTTAGCAACCCATGAAAATCCCAACTCAGGTGAACAAATTCTCCTGCCTCCTCGATCTCAGTTTAGTATCTACTTTTTCAGGAGATCATCTTTGACCTCAAGCTATGTATACGCTGTAAAATGCAGCAGCATACTTTCTAGAGAGATGAATCTAGCATAATTGACATTAAGATCCAAGTGTGGTGGATTACTTTACAGTCAGTGCAACTGCTCTTTAAGGGCTAGATTAAAAATAGCTACCCCACTGATTAAAAATAACTCAAATATTCCTCTTCCTTTAATTGAATCAGTTTTTACATATGTGCCCCAGCTGAAACAGCAGTCTGAAACTTAGTGCTTTCTGGAAAATACAAATAAGCAGCCAGATCTTCAGTATGATCATACTTGAGATAAAGAAAACATAATTTAAATGTGAACGGATGTTTTTTTAAAAAAAGTTTATGAACAAAGATTATCATTGATAATAGAATGATTTGTTTACACTCTTCAAGTTTCTTTAGATGTGTGGCCAATACTGGTCTACATATCTTCCAGCTCTGGCAGAAAAATAAGTGTGTCACATGCTGCAAAGTCTAAAATCTTATTCAAAATAAAAGTTCAAGGAATGATGGTTTCTTGCTAAGGCCTTTCTATTTTGGAACGATAAATTGTAACTGTTAAAGAGAAAAAAAGTATTTGAGGTTTATCAAGAATTTTAAGGTTTCAGTTAACATTCTTCATCTATTTATGTCCTAGCTTATTGAAGTATAAATTGTCTGAGAAGTAACCTCTTTTCATTTTGTTAAAAAAAAAAATGTTAACCGGAACTTTAATTCATTTGCTGGATTTTTCTCCAAAGAATAGTCCAAATTTATAGAGTTTTACATTTAATAACATATTTATCTACTACATTAATGGATATTTAGGGGCACATATTATATGTTAGGAATTATGAAAGAGCCTAAGAAGACAGGAGTGAATAAACCAGAATGAGGTTTATTGAGGGTCATGTTGGAAGAAACTGATCCACATTTGACTCGCCATAATGCATAGTGAGGGTGCAACAATGGATGAACAAAATGATGATGGATGGACATCACAGTGATTACTTTAGTCAGATTACTTTAGGACAAGGTAGAGAAAGTTACACACAGAACTCAAAAGTTTTAGGTAAGTTTTGAAGGAAAACTAGGAGTTCTATGGGTGGACAAAGAGGTTAAGAGAATCTAGACAGGAACCATCATGTGTCCTCTGACAGCATATAGCCTTTCAGAACCAGATGTTTTGTTTCATTCAATTAGTTCCCTCCAACATGGAACTAGATATTCTAATAAGACAAAAGACTAGGCCCTTGCATTCCACTTCTGAGAAATCAAGGTGGAAAAATTCAAAGGAATAAGAAAGCAAATGTTTCTTATTTGTACAAATAATATATCTGATAGAAATTGAAATTAGTTGAGACTAGGTTCTCCTTTAATCCAGAGTTGTGGTATGACTTCCATTGGACCTAAGCACTTTTGCCTCTGTGAGTCCCTTCCTCCATTTTATACAAACACACACACACACACACACACACAAAAAATTATATTTTACTTTTGTGTTGGTTAAAAAGATCGATATGCTACTATTATATATAAAACAGTTTCTTCTACCCAGAAGTTGTTATTTCTGATTTTAAAGAACATTAATACATTTTGTTGGGCCCGTAGGCACTATGGGTATTGTGCCTAATGGACAAATCACTTTTGGCAACCCCTTCCCATATTCTACCCTTTGTTTTGTTGCCAGAGAATACTTCTAAAAATTCCCTTTTCATTGGATCACAGAGAACCATCAAGGACAGCAACTCATTCAGTGTAGTGATCCCGAGATCTCTGCTTGGATCAAGGCTTCATTCAGTATTGTTTTGCCTGGCAACCTGACTCCTAAATGCAACTTTCACTTCTGTCATGCCAGTCTCTTTAGTCCAGTGCTATGTATTGGAATAACCTAGGGAGGTTTGGGGTTTGTTTTCATTTTTATATTAAAATTTTGCTTCCAAAACCAATCAAATTAGAATTTCTGGGTGTGGGACCCAAACATCAGTACTTTTTAGTGCT
The DNA here is from genome assembly GCF_028878055.3 of Symphalangus syndactylus. Lineage (NCBI taxonomy): Eukaryota > Metazoa > Chordata > Mammalia > Primates > Hylobatidae > Symphalangus > Symphalangus syndactylus. The sequence goes on from NC_072434.2 coordinate 35,945,610, forward strand.
CTTCAAGTGATTCCAATCTGTAACCAATTTTGAAAACCAGTGCTCTAAGCAACAAAAATACAATAATCATTCTCCTGTAACGTGCTATGGAGCACAGGAAAAAGAGATATACACACAAATATACAAGTATCATATGGCATGGTAATAACTTGTTTATCTGTGAATCTCTCTACTAGATAGAAAACTTCAAGCATCACTTCTGAATTATTTTTATTTTACCCACCACCTAGTTCAATGACTAGCATCAAGTAGATACTCAATAAATGTTTCTATTGAATGAATTGCCACATGTTCTTAAACTTTTACTTTTCCTCTTCCCTTTCCCTTCCTCATTATCTTACTCCAAAGTTCTCAACCCTGCCAGGACATTAAAATCATCGGGGAACTTTGTAAAAGAATCATGGGCCCCACCCTAGACCAATTAAATCACAATTTCTAAGGGTGGGGCCCAGGTAGTGTTTAAAAGATTAGACAATTCTAATGTACAGCCAGGGCTGAGAATTATTGATTAATTTTTACTCACTCTTTAAGACCCCCTTAAAGAGCCAACTTATTCAGGAAAATTTTCTAGTACTCTTCCCAAATATATCTTTCAATTTCTCAAATTCTGATTGTTCTTAAGAAATATGCAGTTTCAGTCTTAAACATATTGTTGTGTCATCCCTGTGAATGTGAAGCTAGCACCTGAAGGCAAGAATCATGCCTCCTATTGCTTTGTTTTCCTCAGAGAGATGATAACAGGGCTGGGCCTAAATTCCAATACTTAGTGACTAAAGGCAGTTACACGGATTCCCTGTTAGAAGATCATGTTTCTTAATCTGGCCTTGACACATGCTATTCATTAGGCAATCAATGAATTGCTTAAAATTGTCAATGTGTTGTAGTAGCCTATTCATTTTCCCAACCAGTCACTAGTTTTAAAGGTTTTGACCGAAACTAGGACTTGAGTTTGACTCCACACATGATGATCAGCGGCCTTAAAGTCATAATTCAACTTACTTATCAAATGAGGATCCACAGGTAGATTTCAGTTTATGAAGGGACAAGGAAAGGAGATTCAAAATTCAAATTACATTGCACTCCTCTACATTTCTAACCTTTTAGTGATATTTTCCCTGGGGAAGTAAAGGTGGTGCAATAATTTGGGAGGCACCTATTAGCCCTCACCTTAGGCATGTGAACACCTGATTACTTTCATACCAGATCAGAGAATGCCATAACGCTTATTAAAAATGCTGATTTTTTATTAGTCAGCATTACAGTGCTGCTGAGTGGTATGAATTTGGTAACTTACCAGTTAATGGATATGCATTTACTGATGACTACGGACTGTTTTAGTACAGTATTTTATGTACATATTTTAGCCACTTTTTTTTGGACTCTGATGTTTTGAAATTTATTTTCTCCATTCTTTAGTTTAAAAATAAATATTAAACAAATAAGTGGTTCTCCAGCCAGGAAACATGCACATGCCTCACCTGTATTAAATAGACAAAATGAATATAGAGATTTGGCCAGTCTGTAATTGATGAATAAAAGGTGCTTAACATTTGAGGGGTAAAATACACATTTATAATTGCATAATGCAGATGCAGAATTTGAGTTAATTAGCATTTTAAAATTTTACTTATCTGAAACTCTTGTTAAATAAAGTCAGCAGAATAATGACTTTGATAAACCTCTATACAGTCTATATGTTCTCATCAGGACTAAAAACACTATAATTTTTCAAGAGGAATTTAGTGAGCCATTTTTTTAAATAATAAAGATATCTATTTTTCATCCATAAATGTTGTTCTTAATGTTAATCACTGTAAGTACAAATTCATGGAAGTCTTTGATGAACATCTGCTTGGGAAAAAAAATCTGCTAAGTACCAAATATTTGTAAAACATTCAAGCCCACACAGACATACACAGACACGCACAAACACCCTCCAAAGAAAGGTTTTGGTTTATACTCTGAGATCTAAATGGAGAAATGATTATGTAATAAAAAAAAACCAGTTAGGCACCAAGTGTGCAGAAGTGATTGAATTAAATTACACATCTAAATGTCTTAATTAAGTTAAATATTTAGAATCTGGTATCTTTACAAACCCACACTCTTTATATATCAAAGCAAATAATGAAAACACAGAGGTCTCTACTGACTCATTTGTTTCCATTTTCTTGAAGGAGATTAACAATGGATGATTTTGTTCATGATTGAAACAATTTAGCTATCTTTTTTGTTAATATTGTATTCATATGGGTGAAGTGGCAAAAGTAGTAAAACAAAACAAAAAAAAAGGATGAAAAGCCAATTTCTTTCTTCATCCTTTTCCTGTATCTATTGGGTAATATCAGGAAGAAAAGACAACGCATGTGTTTTAGTCCATTTTCAGGCTGCTGATAAAGACATATCTGAGACTGGGCAATTTACAAAAGAAAAAGGTTTAATTGGACTCACAGTTTGATGTGGCTGGGAAGGCCTCACAATCATGGCAGAGGCAAGGAGGAGTAAGTCACAAGTTATGTGGATGGCAAAAAGAGCTTGTGCAAGGAAACTCCTGTCAGATCTTGTAAGACTTATTGGCTATCATGGGAACAGCACAGGAAGGACTCATCCCTATAATATAATCATCTCCCAGTGGGTACCTCCCACAATAGATGGGAATTATAGGACCTACAAGATGAGATTTGAGTGGGGACACAGAGCCAAACCATATCATTCCACCCCTGGCCCCTCCCAAATCTCATATCTTCACATTTCAAAACCAATCAAGCCTTCCCAACAGTCCCCCAAAGTCTTAAATCATTTCAGCATTCACCCAAAAGTCCAAGTCCAAACTTTCATCTGAGACAAGGCAAAGTCCCTTCCACCTATGAGCCTGCAAAATCAAAAGCAAGCTGGTTTCTTCCTAGATAAAATGGGGGTTCAGGCATTGGGTAAATATAGCCATTCCAAATAGGAGAAATTGGCTGAAACAAAGGGGCTGCAGGCCCCAATGCAAGTCCAAAATCCAGCAGGAAAGTCAAATCTTAAAGTTTCAAAATGATCTCCTTTGACTCCATGTCATATGTCCAGGTCATGCTGATCCAAGAGGTGGGTTCTCATGGTCTTGGGCAGCTCCACCCCTGTGGCTTTACAGGTTATATGTAAACTCCCAGCTGTTTTCATGGGCTGGAGTTGAGTGTCTGTAGCTTTTACAGGTGTAAGCTCTTGCATGGTACAAGCTGTTGGTGGATCTGCCATTCTGGTCTGGAGGACAGTGGCCCTTTTCTCACAGATTTGCTAGGTGGTGCCCCAATAAGGACTCTGTGTGAGGGATCTGACCCCACATCTCCCTTCCACTCTGCCCTAGCAGAGGTTCTCCATGAGGGCCCCACCCCTGCAGCAAACTTCTGCCTGGACATCCATGTATCTCCATTCATCATCTGAAATCTAGGAGTAGGTTGCCAAACTTCAATTCATGACTTCTGTGCACCTGCAGGCTCACTACAATGTGGAAGCTGCCAAGGCTTGGGGCTTCTACCCTCTGAAGCAACAGCCTGAGATGTACCTTGGCCCCTTTTAGTCACAGCTGGAGTGGCCAGGACACAGGGCACCAAGTTCCTAGGCTGCACACAGGATGGAGACCCTGGGCCCAGCCCATGAAACCATTTTTTTTTTTCCTAGGCTTCTGGGCCTATGATGGGAGAGGCTGCTGTGAAGACCTCTGACATACCCTGGAGACATTTTCCCCATTGCCTTGGGGATTAACATTTGGCACCTGGTTATTTATGCAAATTTCTGCAGCTGGCTTGAATTTCTTCTTAGAAAATGGGATTTTCTTTTCTATTTCACTGTCAGGCTGTAAATTTTCCTAACCTATATGCTCTGTTTCCCTTTTGAAACTGAATGCCTATAACAGCACTGAAGTCACCTCTTGAATGCTTTGCTGCTTAGAAATTTCTTCCACCAGATACCCTAAATCATCTTTCTCAAGTTCTAAGTTCCACAAATATCTAGGACAGGGGCAAAATGCCACCAGTATCTTTGCTAAAACGTAACAAGAGTCACCTTTACTCCAGTTCCCTACAAGTTCCTCATCCCCATCTGAGACCACCTCAGCCTGGACCTTATTGTTCATGTCACTATCAGCATTTTTGCCAAAGCCATTCAACAAGTCTCTAGGAAGTTCTAAACTTTCCCACATTTTCCTGTCTTTTTCTGAGCCCTCCAAACTGTTCCAACCTCTGCCTGTTACCAAGTTCCAAAGTCGCTTCCACATTTTCAGGTATCTTTTCAGCAAAGCCCCACTCTACTGGTGCCAATTTACTGTATTAGTCCATTTTCATGCTGCTGATAAAGACATACCTGAGACTGAGCAATTTAAAAAAGAAAGATTTAATTGGACTCACAATTCCATGTGGCTGGGGAGGACTCACAATCATGGCAGAAGGTGAGGAGGAGCAAGTCACAACTTACGTGGATGGTAGCAGGCAAAAAGAGCTTGTGCAAGGAAATTACCCCTTATAGTACCATCAGATCTTGTGAGACTTATTCACTATCATAAGAACAGCACAGGAAAGACCCGCCCCCATAATTCAATTATCTCCCACCGGGTACCTTCCACCACATGTGGGAATTATGGGAGTTACAAGATGAGATTTGAATGAGGACACAGAGTCAAACCATATCAGAATGCTTTACATTTTTTAAAGCATTTTTATATACATTTAAAAAATTTTTTCTTACAGTGACCTATGGGATTTTTATTGTTTTCCCCATTTACTAGAGATGAAGTGAACAATAATCAGAAAGCCTCAATGACTTTCCCAAGTTTCTACACTCCTTTAAATCAATGGTAAAATGTATTATACCTAGTACATATATGCAGCTGCTGTGTAACAGGGAAAGGAAGGTAACATATCTCAATTTCTCTGTCATAAGAGACACAGTACCATTTGAATTTCAGTTCAAAGCCTGGCCACTTTATCGTTGTTAATACTTCTCACTTGTGAAATATCTTGAGAGGAGCAAAGCCGTTCACTGAGATTCACTAGCAGTCCTGAAATATTTGGAAATAAACTGGCTGCTTTAGTTCTCACGAACTAGTAATTGCTGTGATCACTCCTAAATTAAAGTCTAGGAAACTCCAGTAGTTAAGAAAAAAGCTCATTCACACTTACTGCCAAATAGTCTCTTCAGTCTCAAGAGTTGGCATGAAGCTGGCAGTATTGTCACACAAAGTGGTTTTTAATAAATGTTGATTCCTAACATCATGGTGGTTATAAATGTTAATAAACTTCCTACAAGGGAAGTAGAAGTGGAAAGTTTTGTTTGTTAAACGTTTTATCACTCTGCTTGGTTAGCATGGACAATTACCCTAGTTCCCTGAGGCACGTAGTCCCTGAGTGTTTAGCAGTTAATGAATATAAATAGTAGCAAGCCAGCAATTTTTAAAACCATAAATAATTGTTCCTCTGAAAGCTCATGTTAATGGAAAAAATGTTTAAAAAAAATGACGTAGCAAAAAAATTACTTATTAACTAAGGCCAAAATTGAAGTTCAAAATCTTAGTAACTTGTACCATCTTAGGACACTGTGAATCTATTCAATTAATTCACAGACAGAGCTTTATAAATGTCCATTTTAAGCAATTGTCTTTCTTATATCTACAGTATTTATTCATTATATAATCCCCTATAAAACAGACTATTGTTAATGCTTAGCAACAGTATAATGTCCATTGATGCTCAATTTTATCTCGACTGATAGCCCTTTTTTACAACTTTTTTGAATTAGCGATATTCTATTAAGAATACAAGTTTATGTAGTAAATCAAACAACAGAGAAATTAATAAAGAAAAGCTAATATCAGTTGACCCTGAATAACACAGGTTTGAATTGTGCGGGTTTGCTTATATGTGAATTTTTTTCAATAAAAGTTATACCGATGGTGCCTGCCTCTTATCCTCCTCTTTCCCTTCTTCCACCTCTGTTACCCCTGAGACAGCAAGACCAACTCTTCCTCTTCCTCCACAGCCTACTCAATGTGAAGACAGTAAGAATGACGACCTTTATGATGATCCACTTCCATTTAATAAATAGTAAATACAATATCATTTTCTTTTCTCTAGTTTTCTTGTAAGAAAACAGTATATGCATCTTGATTTCCCTGTCACAAGAAGCACAATACCATTTGACTTTCAGATCAAAGCCTGGCCACTTTATCATATTGTCAATACTTCTCACATCTGAAATACCTTGAGATGAGCAAAGCCATTTGCCAAGATTCCCAAGCAGTCCTGAAATATTTGGGAATAAACTGGCTGCTTTAGCTCTCTCATGAACTAGTAATTGCTGTGATCACTCCCAAATTAAACTTAGGTAACTCCAGTAGCTAAGAACAAACAAAACATACAAACATGTTAATTAACTGTTTTATTGATAAGGCTTCTGCCAACAGTTGGCTATTAGTAGTTAAGTTTTGGGGGAGTCAGAAGTTATATGTGGATTTTTGAATATGCAGAGGGCAGTGGTCTTAATCCCTGAGTTGCTCAAGGGTCATCCATATTTTCCTTTTTCCTCTCCATCAATAAATGTAGTCATTGGCTTACCACTGTTCATTACGAATTAATGTGTCAAAGTATCTAAGAGATATTCAAATAACATGTTAACTCAGGATTTTAATGATATCCTAATAGTTGCTGGAGAAATGGCAGCTATCAGCAAAATATACAAAACGGGGACAATAGTAAAAATGACAATTCTTGTAGAATTTTTTAATTTGCTGATTAAGTTCATTTGCTGAAATATGTGTACTAGATTTTTATATGCGTTACTATGCCACCAAAAAACACACTTTAAAATTGTGATTCCCATAGAAATGGGATTATAAAAGAATGTAATATTTTGGCAAAATCTCTACAAAGTTGGAGGAGACATCAAGCTAGAATTTCCTAGTTGCTTTTTTAAAATAAAATCTTTTTATTTCAGAAGAGTTGTAGATTTACAGAAGTTACAAAGATAGTATACAGAGTTTCCACATCCAGTTTCCCTAATTGTTAACAACTTACATAAACACCACAGTACATTCATCACAACAAACCAACATTGGTATATTACTGTTAACTAAACTCTAGACTGTTTTTGGATTCCATCAGTTTTTCTCTAATATTCTTTTTCTGTTGCAAGATCCCACCCACAGTACCACACCACCTTTGGATATCATGCCTCCTTAGTCTTCTCTGGTCTGTGATCATTGTCTTTCCTTGTTTTTGATCATTGTCTTTCCTTGTTTTTGATGACCTTGACAGGCTTGAGAAGCACTGGGCACATGTTTGGTAGAATGATCTTCATTCTGTGTTTGTCAGATGCTTTTCTTTTTTTTTTTTTTTGAGACTGTGTCTCACTGTGTCGTCCAGGCTGGAGTGCAGTGGCGCAATCTCAGCTCACTGCAAGCTCCGCCTCTCAGGTTCAAGCCATTCTCCTGATTCAGCCTCCCGAGTAGCTGGGACTACAGGCACCCTCCACCACGCCCTGCTAATTTTTGTTATTTTTAGTAGAGACAGGGTTTCACCGTGTTAGCCAGGATGGTCTTGATCTCCTGACTTCGTGCTCGGCCCACCTTGGCCTCCCAAAGTGCTGGGATTACAGGCTGAACCACCCTGCCCGGCCCTATCAGATGCTTTTCTTATTCTTAGACTGCAGCTATTGGTCTGGGTAAGAATATCACGTCAGAGAAGTGGCATTCTCATCACATCATATCAAGGGTACATAGTATCAAAATTATATCACTGAGAAAGTTAACTTTGATCACTTCATTAAGATAGTGACTGCCAATTTTCTGCACCGCAAAGTAACTTTTCACCCCTTCCTATACTCTATTCTGTGGAAGCAACTCACTAAATCCAGTCTATACTCAAGAAGAAAGGGAGGATTCAGTGTTTTGTGAAAAAATGTTTGCTCAATTTTCCTGTAGCAAGCATAGGCAATAGAAATCAAGCTATTACTCTTTCTTTCCAGTTATAAAGTTGGAATTTATTTCCTCTAATCTGATGAGATTTTTTTAATTTGTTGCCTGCTATAGAAGAGAAAGGTTTTGACTCAAGGGAGGAAGTTAGGAATGGAAGAAAGGGAAAGAGGAAAGGGACATTGGGGAAAAAAGATGAGGTATCAGAGTTGATCACTTAGTATATATTAGGCATTATTCTGGGTACAAAGGGTAGAGAGTGACAAGATAAGTTGCAGAGGTCACCTGCTTTTATGAAGAAACAACTCTTAGGAAAAAGAAAACTAGGACCACAGAAATGGAGAATAAACAAGTAAACAAATCAATAAGTGAGATGATTTTGATAGAAGTAAGACTGAAAAATACCGTGGGTAATAAAGCAGAAGCAGGTGTAGAAAGAGCCTACTTTATGTTGGCTGACTGAAACTCTGAAAATAAGGGCCTAGTTTGAGTTGTTGTGGGTGCTTTGGTTTGTTTGTGTTTTAATTTCTGGATGTTGCTGTTCTTGTATTCTCCCCTTCACTGTGCTATGGCACAAGTCCTGAAAAAAAAGAGTAATATAAGCAATATAAATCCTAAAGTGAATTCTAGCCATAAAGCTTCTCGATCTAATTTTAATTTATATGCACCAATATCTCTCTAATATTATGTTATTTATATATAATATTGGACAGATATTGGCACAGTTGCACAGATATGAAATGTAAACCTCAGTATGTTGAAGATGCTTTTTTAAGAGAGTAACTTAGTAATGAGTAAGTGTGACCTATTACAAATATAAAATTAACTTATCATATAAAAGTTAAAAATTAGAGGTCTACTCTTGCCTATAGAAAAAAATTAATTTAACTAGTCTTCTAAAAATCCTGTAAACAAAACCTGTAGAGTTTGTTTTCATCATTAATGTACACCATTTACTTTTCTTGAAATTAAAATAACTTACTATAATTACTATTTAATCATGTAAATATTAACAATATTATCACATAATTACTACCTTAACTGCTATAACTAGTCTTATAGCCTATTTTTAGGAATGTTTCTACCCTAAAAGGAAATATGAAAGAAATATAAATTTTTATAAATGATAAGGAAACCAATTCATAATCTTTGATTTCAACAACAAAAAGACTTGGTATCCCTTGGCCAACTTTTCAGTTAGTAAATGTGTGGAATTGAGCTATGCACATTTCATTCCATTTGTTACCATCTCTTTCATAAACACTGTAGGAAAATTACAAGCTATCCATTGATACAATTTTGTTGACATGGGCATGGCTGACTAATAACAACTGCTCACTAACTTCCTTAGCTGATTTTGGTCTGTTCTCCTGCCCTCAGGTAACCGGCACACCTACATATTCTATCAGAAGCTCATTTTGGATTGTCCTAACAAGCTTCTCTAAACCTAAAGTAAACCAAATGAGGTAGCAACATTAGTCTTTGTCATCAAAGGATGCATCACTTAATATCACCTAGACCTGGCTACTCCCTCCTATTCACCCTCTTTTTGTTCTCTCTTTTTAACCAGCCAAGGGTGGACATCCGGCACAAATGACAGACAATTCAATTAAATTTCATTTGGCAAAGGTTGCCCCTACTCTTTGCCAGATACTGTGCAAGGCACAGCAGTAATCAAACAAGTCTTGCCCTTGCATATGTTGTTTAGAGGAGACAGATAAGTAAAAGGGCAATTTCAAAACATTAGTATGAGTGTAAAATAACAGGTGTCATATGGTTGACATTGAAAGTTTTTAAATCCAGCTTTATAGAGTCACGGAAAACTGCCCAGAGAAGATAAAGTCCAAATAGTGACCTTAAAGTAAACAGAATTTAACTAGCATAAATCACCATAGTCTTCTATGTTGCTAAATCTGATGGTCCATTCTCAATCTTCAACTGACTTGAACTATCAGAAGCCTTGACAGTTGCTTGCTTCCACATCTTTGTAAAGCTTTCTTCACTTGAATTCTGGAACATCATACATTCCTGGCTTTCCTGCCATCTCTCTCACTCAGTCTCCTTTGCTTGGACTCCTTTGTTCTTCAGATACTCTCAAGAATATTGGAGCACCTCTGGGCTCAATTCTGGAACTATTTATCTTTTCTCTCTACTCTCAATCCCTTCATTTACATCCAGTTTCATGGTCTTAGATATCATCTATGTGCTGATGATTTCCAGATTTATATTTCCAGCTTGATTGTCTCCTCTAAATCCAGAATTTTCTACTGAACAGCCTACTTAAACCATCCACCTGAGTTACTAATAGACATCATGAGCCTAACATGTTAAAATAAATTTCTAACACTTCCTCCTAAAATCTGCCTTTATGTAGTCTTTCCTGGTGTCAGTTAATGGCAACTTGGTATTTTCAATTACTCAGGACAAAAACCTTGATGTAGTCTTTGATTCCTCTCTTTCTCTTTCATCTCAGTGAATGCATTAACAAATCATATAGACGCTTTCTTAAAATATATCCAAAATGCAATCACTTGCTACCAACATCACTGCAACAACCCCAACCCAAACCATCTTCATGGTTTGTCTACATTATTTTAATAACTTTATTTGTCTGATCACTTTTGTCCTTCCTTATCATCAGTCTAGTATTGATGAAGAAGCCAGGTCATGTTATGCTTTTGTTTCAGTACCATCTCCCCCACAATCTCTGTGGCTTCCCATTTCATCAAGAGGAAAGCCCAAGGTTACGAAGCCTTTGTGCTATGACTATACCTTACTGCTCTGACCTAAGCTCCTTCCTGTCTCTCCCCTTTGCTCACTCTGCTCCAGCCATAGTGGTCTCTGTACTGCCCCTGGAATTTTTTGACAAGATCAAATAATTGATTTAGATATGAATACATGAAGAAGAGATGGAATTAGGATAACACCTAAACTTGCAGCTTAGGCCACTCAGGGAATAGTAATGTATTCACTGAGAAAGACAGCATGGATGGGATACTGACTTTGGAATTGCTAAAAGGAGAAAGAATGAGCCAAGTTTTTAAAATGTTAAATTTTAGTTGCCTCTGAGACACCTAAACAAATACAACCATCATTTTCTATGTGGGTTTGGAGTTCAGAAGGGAGAACTGCATTGCACATTTACATCTGGGAGTTATGAGTATGTTGTAATTAAAACCATAAAACTTGAGCTAACAGGGGAGTGGACCTAGCAATGGAGCAGTTATAAGCCAATGGTGGGGACAATACTTAATGCACATTCAAATGTGACAAATAAGGAGTCAAATACATATAAAAGAAAACCCAGTGAGTGAGAAGTATTAGTTTGGATGCTTTCAGTTGAAAATAAAATAAAAGAATATACAACCTGGCATGGTGGTTCACATCTGTAATCCCAGCACTTTGGGAGGCTGAGGCCGGTGAATCACTTGAGCCCGAGAGTTTGAGACCAGCCTAGGCAACATGGTGAAACCATGTCTTTACAAAAAAAAAATACAAAACTTAGCTGCGCATGATGGGACATGTCTGATCTCAGCCACTTAGAGGAGCTGGGGCGGCAGAATCAATTGAACCTGAGAGGTCAAGGCTGCAGTGAGCTGTGATCATGCCACTGCACTGCGTCCGGGGAGACAGAGCTAGACTTTGCCTCAAAAAAAAAATAATAGCCTACTAAAAATAGCTTTAAAGGTAAGGATTTATTATTCACAAGACAACTTACCGGGAAGTAGTCAGTTCAATGGCTCAGTGAGGTCTCTAAAGCACAGACTCTTTCCCTTGTTCTATACTTCACTTTACTGGGTTTTGTTCTCAGGTGTATTTATTTTTTTCCTGCACCAGGAAAAACATAAACATTTTTCCTACACCAGGCTCAACGCTTCAGAAAAATCAACTTATTTAAACCTTATCATAACCCTCTTAAAGCGTTACTATTATTATCATCATTATTCCCAGCTTACAGATGGGGAAATGTCAGCACAGAGAGATTAAATAATTTACTCAAGTCATAAGAAAGCCTGCCAGGGAACTGGAACTTGAACATCAGAGTCAAGAATTCATGCTCTTAATCACTGTGTTATACTGCTTCTTCTTTTTACTTATAAGATGGCTATCAGAGTTTTAGACATCACTTCCTCACACAACTCATTTAAGGACTAAGACAGTTTGCCATAGCCCTCTAACAGAGCTCTCCCTGTGCCTTATTAGTGAGAACTACATCACATGTCCTCCCCTAAAGCAGTTACTCACAGTGGAAACTGCGGTTACTTTCCTGGAATGCAGTGCCACCTGATACTTGAAAAAACTCTGGGTTAATTATGAAAGAAGAAGTAGATGTTGATAAGGAGATGCTGTTATAATGGAAACCTAGAGAAGACTGCTTCAAAGAGAAGGGAATAATACAAAATGTTAAATGTTATCATGAGGTTAAGTAAGATAAAGTTAAAAAATATTAATTGGATTAAGTGTCAAGAAGATCGTTGGCAATCTTTTTGACAACAGTTTCTTTAGAGTTTGGGGTTAGATCAGCTCAGTGTGCTTTGATAAGTGTTACAGATGGAGAGAGAATAAAACTACTCTTTGAAGTGGAGTAAAAAGCAAAAGATTACAGTAGATAAATAGCGCTATGGAGTCGAGAGGGATTTTCTTATTTTAGAAGAAAAATTTGACTTGAGTAAATCTAAATGTTGAGAGAAGAGAATCAGGAGCAGGAAACTGGAGAAGTAAGCTCCTTGTTAGGAAAGAGAGGCTGGGATCTGAAGTGAAAGTAAAGGAAGTAAATTTCAGTTACTTATCCCCTCCACTGATGGGATGGAAAGTATATAGGTTTAAGATATTTCATAAATATAAGATCAGAATTTGAGGTGACTCCTGTCTAATGACAACCCTTGCATCCAGGCAGCAGTATTCAAGGTAGCAAGACTTTACCCACACTTGGCCCAGAAGCTCAATATTGTAACAGTCTGTTGAGACTACTCATCAAAATGCCCACAGCATTTATAAGACTGGTCTTAGTTGAATGTAACATCTGAGATCTCAGCAACTGCCTTCTCACAGCTAACTCCACAGACACATTCATTTATAGCTGAATATAAAGATAAATATTTTGCTAATTTCACTTTTTTTTGTATTGCATCACATGTTCCTGAATGGATTTCGATTCTCTCAAAAGTAGCATTTATATTTGTCATCTCCTAATACAGGACTATGTCATAGTGGATGGCCAATGACCAATAGCATCAAGGGATGGGTGACAGTGATAATAATAGTCCATTAATTACTCTCATTATATATATATATATATGATACATATATCATATACATAAAATATATAAAGGTCATTATATATATTTTATATATGTATTTTATATATATATACACACACAGAGAGAGAGAGAGAGAGAGACAGAGACAGAGAGAGAGAGAGAAAGAAGAGACAGTTTCGCTGTGTTGCCCAGGCTGATCTCAAACTCCTGGGCTCAAGAGATCCACCTGCACTGGCCTCCCAAAGTGCTGGGACTATAGGAGTGAGCCATCACACCCTGCCAAACTCTCATATCTTTAACAATTCTGGCTTTTCCATATCAAGTTGAATTTTATAAATTAATTTTACATGTACAATAAATATTAATAAATTCCTGCTGGCCAGTAGCCATAAAACCTGTGATTTAATGGGATTTGCATTCTAGACAAAACTGGGCAGTGTCCGAATTGGAAAAGGTATTCTGAAATGATAGATCACCCAGGTGTAGCACATATCTCTGAGTCAGCTAAGGGTGCCAATCTGAATCATCATCAACAAAAAGTCTATGCCCAGGTAGAAACAACAGTCTCTACACAACTAGAAAAGGTGGGAGTGGAGGATGGGTGAAGCATAAAAGTAAAATTTCTCCCTATTTAAAACCAATCATACTTCATAAAAATTCACTGAGCAATTAATTGACACAGGCCCTCTCATGTCTTGAATTTAATTTTGATTTTAGTCTAACAGTTGGAGATGAAGCTTTTTGTTTTATTTTACTGACAGTTATGTCACTTCCAATTCTAGAGCAGGCAGGAAGCATGACATTCATTCATTCACTTACTCATTCACTCATGCCTGGTTGATTCAGCAGATATTTACTGAACACCAATTTTACATCAGGAACCAGGAATTCAGACAAATATGGACATGAAGTTTGTCTTCAAGTAAGTCACAATCCAGTGTACCATCTCACAGTCCAGTTGTGAATTATTTTAATTGGACAGTGGTCACCTAATTAATAATTTCTACTTAAAAGATTAATTGCTCTGAGCTTATGTAATTAATGAAATTCTTCCTTTTTTCTTATCTTTATGTAAAAGGCAGCTGAAAAAAAAGGAAAATGTAGAATACTGGTCTTAAAAAGGGGTGCTGCTCTTTCAATGACTGTGTAATTAATCAAAAACATTTACATACCTTTAAAAAAAGAAATGCATAAACCAATGGGAATCGTACACATGAGTTATTTCAGTTATGTGGCAAATATCTTATAAATAAGATGCCTAATGAATAGTAAAAATATAAAAATGAAGCAAGTATTCAATGAATGATTCTGGCACACCCAAACATAAAAAGCAATTGTACATTACTTAATACTCTGGCCTATTTCTGTAAAATTTTTCAAAAATCTCATCAATATAAAGAATGCTATTTCAGTAAATTCATTCAGTGAAACCAAATGCATTTATTTGAAATCTTGTTTTCTAACTAAATTAAAACTAATTTGAATATGTTTGGTACTTCTGAAATTCAAGTAACTTAATACTTTCTATGATTACTAGGAACTGTAGCTAATTATCTATGAATAAAAAAAACAATTAACCAGGGTGATGATGTTCCTCCTATGTCCTCATTCATTTACATGAAAGTGCCACTACCTTACAATCTTTTTAATTTATTTTCTTTATTCATTTGTTTAAACAATATTACTGAGCATTAAATATATACAAGTCAATATACTAGTCCAATGTAAAGACGAATAAGAGATGACTTGTTTTCAACAAGCTTGTAATTTAACAGAGGCAATAAGATAGGCAGCCACATTGCCACAAAATCCAAATAGAATATCTAAGAAGTCAGTAGAGAGATTTAATGTATGACATGAGTTGAGGGGAGGGAGGATCTCTACTGAGAGTAAAGTAGGAAACACAGAGGGCTTTAAGGAGGTGGTAGTACTTAGCTTGCCCTTGAGCTTGATATTGGCAGGGGTGGATGAAGGGACATTGCAAGCTGAGGAAAAAGATGAGAAAAGACAAAGTGCTCCAGTTTGTCTTGAGTATAACATAAAATAGAAGCTTTGGAAGATAAGCCTGGGCCAAAGAACTGATTACTAAGTAATAGAATTTTGAGTGGAGGTAATAGAAAAGGGATAATAATTGAGACAAAATCCTCCCAAATTTAATCAAAAAAGCAATAGGTATCTAGGAATTAAAGAAACACAGCATCTCTAATTGGCTGATATCAAAACACCCCTCCCCATGTCTTTTCATCCTATAAAGCAGAAGACTGCAGAGACACTCACTAATCACCCAAGAGATGCTCCTTAAGGTGTGGTTGGGAGGGGCTATCAGAAGTCTCCTCTTTTTCTTACCAGAAATACATTCATACTAAAATTATTCTAAATCATTGCAAAGTCTACATGACAGGACTCATCTCAATGATTCAGCATATGAGTCATGGCAAGTCATGATCAGTGTTTTTCGTTGCAAATAATCCAATATTTCCATCAATACAGGATATCCCACAGAATGGTACAGGCATACTTCACTTTATTTTGCTTCACAGATACTGCATTTTTTGCAAATTAAAGGTGGCTGCAATCCTGTAGCAAGCAAGTCTATCGGCACCATTTTTTCCAAAAGCACATGCTCACTTTGTGTCTCTGATTCACGATTTGGAAATTCTTGCAATATTTCACAATTTTTGGTTATTATTCATTATTTTCATTATTAAGATATTATAATTATTATTCCATTATTATCATTCATTATTTTCATTATCTGTTCTGGTAATCTGTGATCAATGATCTTCGATGGTATTATTGTAATCGTTTGGGGGCACCATGAGCCACTCCCATATAAGATGGCAAACTTAATCAACAAGCATCATATGTGTCCTGACTACTTCACCAACCAATCATTCCCCAATCTCTCTCCCTCTCCTTGGGCCTCCCTTTCCCTGAGACACAACAATATTGAAGTCAGGGCAATTAACAACCCTACAATTATCTGTAAATGTTCAAATGAGAGAAAGAATCCCATGTCTGTCACTGTAAATCAAAAGCTAAAAATTAAGCTTAGTGAGGAAGGCATGTCAAAAGCTGAGGTAGGCTCAAAGCTAGGCCTCTTGTACCAAGTAGTCAACTCATGAATCAAAAGGAAAAGTTTTTGAAGGAAATTAAAAGTGCTACTCCAGTGAACACATGAATGATATGAAAGTGAAACGTTATTGTTTATATGGAGAAAGTTTGAGTGGTCTGGATAGAAGATCAAACCAGCCACAACATTCCCTTAAACCAAAGCCTAATCCTAAGTAAGGCTCTGGCTGTCTTCAATCCTATGAAGGCTGAAAGAGGTGAGGAAGCTGCAGAAGAAAAGTTGGCTGATGAGGTTTAAGGAAAGAAGCTGTCTCCATAACATAAAGAGGAAAGTAAAGCAACAAGTGCTGATGTAGAAGCTGCAGCAAGTGCTGCTGTAGAAGCTGCAGCAAGTTATCTAGAAGATCTAGCTAAGATAATTGATGAAGGTGGCCACATTAACAACAGATTTTCAATGTAGGTAAAACAGTCTTACATTGGAAAAAGATGTCATCTAGGACTTTCATGGCTAGAAAGGAGAGTGAGCACCTGGCTTCAAAGCTTCTAAGGACAGGTTGACTCTCTTGCCAGGGGATAATGCAGCTAATGACTACAATATGAAGCCAATGCTCCTTTTACCATTCCAAAAATCTTAGGGCCCTTAAGAATTATGCTAAATCTACTCTACCTGTGCTCTACAACAGAGCCTGGATGATAGCACATCTGTTTACAGCATGTTTTACTGAATATTTTATGTCTGCTTGAGAGACATAATTCCCAGAAAAAAATTATCTTCAAAATATTTCTTCTCATTGACAATGCATCTTATCACTCATGAGCTCTGATGGAGATGTACAAGGAAATTAATGTTTTCATGCCTGTTAATACAACATCCGTTTTGTAACCCATGGATTAAGGAGTAATTCTGACTTTTCATTTCTTATTATTTAAGAAATACAATTTGTAAGGCTATAGCTGCCATAGCTAGTGATTCCACTGATGGATCTAGGCAAAGTAAATTGAAAACCTTCTAGAAAGGACTCATCATTCTAGATGCCATTAAGAATATCCATTATTCATGAGAGGAGGTCAAAATATCAACACTAACAGGAGTTTGGAAGAAGTTGATTCCAACCTTCATGGCTTATTTGAGGGGTTCAAGACTTCAGTGGAGGGAGTAACTGCAGATGTGGTAGAACTAGCAAGAGAACTAGCATTAGATATAGAGCTTAAAGATGTGACTGAATTACTGCAATCTCATGATAAAACTTGAATGGATAAGGAGTTACTTTTTATGGATAAGAAAAGAACATGGTTTCTTGAGACAGAATCTACTCCTGGTGAAGATGCTGTAAATTCTGTTGAAATGACAACAAAGGATTAATGATATTACATAAATTTATTTGATAAAGCAGCACCAGTGTCTGAGAGGACTGACTCCAATTTTGAAAGAAGTTTTACTGTGGGTACAATGCTAACACACGGTATTACATGCTACAGAGAAGGCTTTCCTGAAAGGAGAAGTCCATCGATGCAGTGAACATTCTTATTTTCTTATTTTAAGAAATTGCCTCAGCTACTTCAGTCTTCAGCTACCACCACTCTCATCAGTCAGCAGCCATCAACGTTGAGGCAAGACCCTCCACCAGCAAAAAGGTGATGACTTATCAAAGGCTCAGGCGATCATTAACACTTTTAGCAACACTGTATTTTAAATGAAGAAATGAACATTTTTAGACATAATGCTACTACACACTTGACAGACTACAGTATAGTGTAAATGTATCTTTTTATGGACTGAGGAAATTTTTTTAAATTGTGTGACTGACTTAATCGCTATATTCACTTTATTGCGGTGGTCATCTTCTCCCAAATATTAGGTCTCTGCATCTCCAATGCCTTGTTATTTTTCTCATGTTGTTAAGCAGATCACTTAAAAACATTTTGACCATGTTTTCTCATTATTCTCAGTGAAAAGATTGATTCTGTTTCCTAGTCCACCATTACTGGAAGTGAACCTTCTGTCTAGAATTTTAATTTTTCTTCACCCATTCACTAGACTGCCTCTCATTTGTCTAGAGTTTTCGAAGGAATGGAGAGATACCCAGGGCAAAAGGTAGGAAAAGTCGTACTTAACTGACACCAATATTATCTGCTATTGGTTTCTTCTGTGTGATGCCAATGTTAAAACTCTCTCATTTTCTCTTGAGCACTCTAGTGGGCTTATCCTAGGGCCTCCTGCCTGGCCCCATGCACTGTCCCTCCCTGGATTTAGGCAACACTCTTCACTGACGATATGTGAGCCCCCTCTGCATCCAAAGCTTCATTTTAGGATCTTTCTGCTGGGGCTGCCTGGCTTCTTACAAGAAGCCTTCTTCAATGGAACCTTTTCAAAAACAATTCCAGGACAAAGTTCCTACTTCCTATTCCGTATCTGATTCCTAAAACACCATACATCTTTGAGCCATCCTCAGAGGGATGATTTCCCAACACTTTTCCTCAGCTCCTCCACCATGGAATGTTTTAGCCAGCATCTGGTCTTCTTCTTTATTCGTGAATGAGTCAGGCATGGCTATGTCCCTTTAATCCAGGGTCCCACTCAAAGCACTCTGAGTGATCTTTAGAAATCCTCTCTCCTTAGGCTCACTGTGAAGGGAAAGAGCCTTCATACGATCGCCTTAGCAAGGGTGGGCTTCCTAGTGCAACAATTTTCCTTAGAGAAGAAGCCCTCAGTTTCTAGCAACTCCAAGCCTCTTCACTTTCAACCATTTTGTATTTGAATGGGAGTAGGGGCTAAGAATAGAAAAACTGCTTTATATCACTTATTTTGAAAACTGGCAAGAAAAGAAATCAACTTCTCATTTTGGAATGCAGGGCTAGTTTGCCCCTATTGCTTGAGGTCTCAGACAAAATGGAGACATACTGAGTCCCAATGTAATAGTGCTTTCAAAAGAGACAAGCATGAGGAGACATAACATTTCTAGGTTACCTACTCTATGACATCTCCTATACTATGTACTTGAGAGTACATATTTTTTTCATCTTCTTCTCCCAACCTTATGAAGCTACACTAATCACTGATTGAAAATTCGTATTAAATTAACCTGTATTTTCATCTTAACATTGGATAAAACAAAATTTTTTTAATGCAGGAAGAAAAGATTCTAAAATTAAGAAACATAGTAAGTTAAGAAAATATGCTTTTTGTATTTGACTTAGAGAAATAGTATATATTATCAAACTTCTTCAAACTTTTCCATAAACTGGAAATAAATTTTCTGTCTGCATTCTCGTCTGTTGTGTAATGGGTAAATTACATGAAATAATATTTGTCTTTGTTTTTCTTCTTTGTTTCATGTAATCACAGTGCCCCTTTTAATATCTCTTCTAACCTCCACTCCCATGAATTCGCTGGTTTGTTCCTCATTACCATATTCTGCATAAACAGTACAGATCTCTGGTTGATTTCCCAGACCTAGTAGTGTCCTCTTTTACTTGTCCATAAACACTGCTAGGAAACTAATCTTCACAGCACACTGTTTTTATTGTATCACTCTTTAATCCAAAAAATTACCAAGGCATCCTACTGGTAGTTACATTTCCTGAGAGAAGTAGTCAAGGCCAAGACCACTAAACCTTCACTTGCAAAAATGAATGATGCCACAGCTAAATATTCAAGAAACATATAGTCAAAACAAAATCCATTCTATTATTTATTTTTAGCTCAAGTCCTTGGCTCCAAGCCCCAATCTAGTTCTACCCTACTGCCTACTGAACTTCTGTTTAGCCTACACTAACTCAGGTCTATACAGCATTTTTCTTGGCCTCTGCTTCAGTTCCTTCCCAGTTTTGTGCGAAAGTGAATGATTAATCTGAAGAGGAACCTACCCATAGCTGCCTTAAAAAGACGAATTCCAAGACAAAAAAGTGCAAGAGAAATATATGGGGGAAAGATCCCAGCCCAGTCCTCCATACAATTCCTTTACTAACCCTGCTAAAAGCCCCAGACCAGGGGCCTGCTGGCAAGATGGTCGAATAGGAATAGCTTCGGTCTGCAGCTCCCAGCAAAATCAATGCAGAAGGCTGCATTTCCAGCGGAGGTACCTGGTTCATCTCATTGGGACTGGTTAGACAGTGGATGCAGCCCACAGAGGGCAAGCAGAAGCAGGGTGGGGCATCACCTCACCCAGGAAGCACAAGGGGTTGGGGAACTCCCTCTTCTAACCAAGGGAAGCCATGAGGGACTGTTCCGTGAGGAATGGTGCATTCCCACCCAGATAAAATGATTTTCCCATGGTCTTCTCAACCTGCAGACCAGGAACTTCTTTTCATATCCCATTAGCACCTGGAATGCCAGCAAGACAGAACTGTTCACTCCCCTGGAAAGGGGGCTGAAGCCAGGAAGCTAAGTGGTCTAGCTCAGTGGATCCCAGCCACACACAGCCCAGCAAGCTAAGATCCACGGGCTTGAAATTCTCGCTGCTAGCACAGCAGTCTGAAGTCAACCTGGGACGCTCCAGCTTGGTGGGGGAAGGGGGCATCCACCATTACTGAGGCTTGATTAGGCAGTTTTCCCCTCACAGTGTAAACAAAGTGGCCGTGAAGTTTGAACTGGGCAAAGCCCACCGCACCTTGGCAAAGCTGCTGTAGCCAGACTGCCTCTAGTTTCCTCCTCTCTGGGCAGGGCATCTCTGAAAGAAAGGCAGCAGCCCCAGTCAGGAGCTTATAGATAAAACTCCCATCTCCCTGGGACAGAGCACCTGGGGGAAGGGACAACTGTGGGCGCAGCTTCAGCAGGCTTAAATGTTCCTGGCTGCCAGCTCTGAAGAGACCAGTGGACCTCCCAGCACAGTGTTCAAGCTCTGCTAAGGGACAGACTGCCTCCTCAAGTGAGCCCCTGACCCCCGTGCCTCCTGACTGGGGGACACCTCCCAGCAGGGGTCGACAGACACCTCATACAGGAGAGCTCCAGCTGGCATCTGGCAGGTGCCCCTCAGGAACAAACCTTCCAGAGGAAGGAACAGGCAGCAATCTTTGCTGTTCTGCAGCCTCCGCTGGTGATACCCAGGCAAACAGGGTCTGGAGTGAATCTCCAACAAACTCCAGTAGACCTACAGCAGAAGGACCTGAAAACTAACAAACAGAAAGGAAGAGCATCAACATCAACAAAAACGACTTCCACACCAAAACCCCATCCGAAGGTCACCAACATCAAAGATCAAAGGTAGATAAATCCACTAAGATGGGGAGAAAGGAGCGCAAAAAGGCTAAAAATTGCAAAAACCAAAATGCCTCTTCTCCTCCAAAGGATCACAACTCCTCGCCAGCAAGGGAACAAAACTGGACGGAGAATGAGTTTGATGAACTGACAGAAGTAGGCTTCAGAAGGTGGGTAATAACAAACTCTTCCGAGCTAAAGGAGCATGTTCTAAGCCAATGCAAGGAAGCTAAGAGCCTTGAAAAAAGGTTGGAGGAATTGCTAACTAGAATAACCAGTTTAGAGAAGAACATAAATGACCTGATGGAGCTGAAAAATACAGCATGAGAACTTCATGAAGCATACACAAGTAGCAATAGCCAAATCGATCAAGCAAAAGAAAGGATATCAGAGATTGAAGATGAGCTTAATGAAATAAAGCATGAAGACAACATTAGAGAAAAAAGAATGAAAAGGAATGCACGAAGTCTCCAAGAAATATGGGACTATGTGAAAAGACCAAAACTATGTTTGATTGGTGTACCTGAAAGTGACGGGGAGAGTGGAACCAAGTTGGAAAATGCTTTTCAGGATATTATCAAGGAGAACTTCTCCAAACTAGCAAGACAGGCCAACATTCAAGTTCAGGAAATGCAGAGAACACTACAAAGATACCCTTAGAGAAGAGCAACCCCAAGACTCATGATAGTCAGATTCACCAAGGTTGAAATGAAGGAAAAAATGTTAAGGGAAGCCAGAGATAAAGGCTGGGTTACTCACAAAGGGAAGCCCATCAGACTAACAGCAGATCTCTCTGCAGAAACCCTATAAGCCAGAAGAGAGTGGGGGCCAATATTCAACATTCTTTTTTTTTTTTTTTTTTTTGAGACAGAGTCTTGCTCTGTCGCCCAGCCTGGAGTACAGTGGCCCGATCTTGGCCCACTGCAAGCTCCACTTCCCAGGCTCACACTATTCTCCTGCCTCAGCCTCCTGCGTAGCTGGGACTACAAGCACCTACTACCATGCCTGGCTAATTTTTTGTATTTTTAATAGAGACAGGGTTTCACCATGTTAGCCAGGCTGGTCTCAAACTCCTGACCTCGGGATCCGCCCACCTCAGCCTCCCAAAGTGCTGGGATTACAGGCTTGAGCCACCATACCTGGCCTAACATTCTTAAAGAAAATAATTTTCAACCCAGAATCTCATATCCAGCCAAACTAAGTTTTATAACCAAAGGAGAAAAGAAATTCTTTACAGACAAGCAAATGCTGAGAGATTTTTGTCACCACTGGGCCTGCCTTACATGAGCTCCTGAAGGAAGCACTAAACATAGAAAGGAACAACTGGTACCAGCAACTGCAAAAACATACCAAGTTGTAAAGATCATTGATGCTATGAAGAAACTGCATCAAATAACAGCCAAAATAACCAGCTAGCATCATAATGACAGGATCGAGTTCACACTTAAAATTATTAACCTTAAATGTAAATGGGCTAAATGCCCCAATTAAAAGACACAGACTGATCTCTTTCTCACTTCTATGTGAAATCTAAAATAGTCCCACTAACAGAAACAAAGAACAGAAGGGTGGTTAGCAGGGGTCAAAGGGGAGGGGGAAATGGGAAGATGTTGGTCAGATGGTACAAACTTTCAGTTATAAGATGAATAGGTTCTAGGGAACTAACGCAATATGACAACTATATTTCATAATAATGTGTCACATACTTGAAATATGCTAAGAGGAGATTTTACATTTTCTGACCACATACACACACACAGACATACAAAGATAACTATGTGAGGTGATGGATATGTTAATTAGCTTGATTGTGGTAATTATTTCACAATGTATACATATGTTGAGACATCATGTTGTATACCTTAAATATATTTAATTTTTATTTGTCAATTTTACCTCAATAAAGCTGGAAAAAGGTAAAAAAAAAAAAAAAATGACACAGACTAGCAAATTGGATAAAGAGTCAAGACCCATCGGTGTGCTGTATTCAGGATACCCCTCTCATGTGCAAAGACACACATAGGCTCAAAATAAAGGGATGAGGAATATTTAGTAAGCAGATGGAAAGCAAAAAAAAAAGGAGGGATTGCAATCCTAGTCTCTGATAAAACAGACTTTAAACCAACAAAGATCAAAAGAGACAAAGAAGGGGATTAAATAATGGTAAAAGGATAAATGCAAGAAGAAGAGCTAACTCTTCAAAACATACATGTACCCAATACAGGAGCACTCAGACTCATACAGGAAGTTCTTAGAGACCTACAAAGAGACTTAGACTCCCACACAATAATAGTGGGAGACTTTAACACCCCACTGTCAATATTAGGCAGATCAATGAGATAGAAAATTAACAAGGATATTCAGGACTTGAACTCAGCTCTGGACCAAGCAGAACTAATAGACATCTACAGAACTCTCCACCCCAAATCAATAGAATATACTTTCTTCTCAGCACCCCATTGCACTTATTCTTAAATTTACTACATAATTGAAAGTAAAACACTCCTCAGAAAATGCAAAAGAATGGAAATCATAACACTCTCTCAGACCACAGTGCAATCAAATTAGAACTTAGGAATAAGAAACTCACTCAAAACCACACAACTATATGGAAACTGAACAACCTGCTCCTGAATAACTACTGGGTAAATAACAAAATTAAGGCAGAAATAAACAAGTTCTTTGAAACAATGAGAACAAAGACACAACATACTAGAATCTCTGGGACACAGCTAAAGCAGTGTTTAGAGGGAAATTTATAGCACTAAATGCCCACAAGAGAAAGCGGGAAAGATCTAAAATCGACACCCTAACATCACAATTAAAAGAACTAGAGAAGCAACAGCAAACACATTCAAAAGGTAGCAGAAGGCAAGAAATAACTAAGATCAGAGCAGAACTGAAAGAGATAGAGACACGAAAAACTCTTGAAAAAAAATCAGTGAATCCAGGAGCTCTTTTTTTTTTCTTGAAAAGATCAACAAAATAGATAGACAACTAGTCAGGTGAATGAAGAAGAAAAGAGAGAAGAATCAAATAGACACAATAAAAAATGATAAACGGGATATCAACACTGATCCCACAGAAATACAAACTACCATCAGAGAATACTATAAACACCTCTATGCAAATAAACTATAAAACCTAGAAGAAATAGTTAAATTCCAGGACATATACACCCTCCCAAGTCTAAACCAGGAAGAAGTCGAATCCCTGAATAGACCAAAAACAAGTTCTGAAATTTAGGCAGTAATTAATAGCCTACCAGCCAAAAAAGGCCAGGACCAGACAGATTCACAGCTGAATTCTGCCAGAGGTACAATGAGGAGCTGTTAACATTCCTTCTGAAACTATTCCAAACAATAGAAAAGGGGGAATCCTGTCTAACTCATTTTATGAGGCCAGCATCATCCTGATACCAAAACCTGGCAGAGACACAACAAAAAAAGAAAATTTCAGGTGAATATGTCCGATGAACATCAATGCGAAAATCCTCAATAAAATACCGGCAAACCAAATCCAGCAGGCACATCAAAAAGCTTATCTGACACAATCAACTCAGCTTCATCCCTGGGATGCAAGACTGGTTCAACATATGCAAATCAATAAACATAATCCATCACATAAACAGAACCAATAAGAAAAACCACATGATTATCTCAATAGATGCAGAAAAGGCCTTTGACAAAATTCAACACCCATTCATACTAAAGACTCTCAATAAACTAGGTATTGATGAAATGTATCTCAAAATAATAAGAGCTATTTATGACAAACCCACAGCCAATATCATACTGAATAGGCAAAACTGGAAGCATTCCTCTTGAAAACCAGCACAAGACAAGGATGCCCTCTCTCACCACTCATATGCAACATAGTATTGGAAGTTCTGGCCAGGGCAATCAGTCAAGAAAAAGAAATAAAAATTATTCAAATAGGAAGAGAGGAAGTCAAATTGTCTCTGTTTGCAAATGACATAATTGTATATTTAGAAAACCCATCATCTCCGCCCAAAATCTCCTTAAGCTGATAAGCAACTTCAGTAAAATCTCAGGATACAAAACCAATGTGCAAAAATCACAAGCATTCCTATACACCAATAATAGACAAACAGAGAGCCAAATCATGAGTGAACTCCCATTCACAATTGCCACAAAGAGAATAAAATACCTAGGAATACAACTTACTAGGGATATGAAGGACTTCTTCAAGGAGAACTACAAACCACTGCTCAAGGAAATAAGAGAGGACACAAACAAATAGAAAAACATTCCATGCTCATGGATAGGAAGAATAAATATTGTGAAAAATGGCCATACTGCCCAAAGTAATTTATAGATCAATGCTATCCATTGACTTTCCATTAAGCTACCATTGACTTTCTTCACAGAATTAGAAAAAAAACTACTTTAAATTTCATATGGAATCAAAAAAATCCCGCATAGCCAAGACAATCCTAAGCAAAAAGAACAAAGCTGGAGGCATCATGCTACCTGACTTCAAACTATACTACAAGGCTACAGTAACCAAAACAGCATGGTACTGGTACCAAAACAGAGAGATAGACCAATGGAACAGAACAGAAGCCTCAGAAATAATACCACACATCTACAACCATCTGATGTTTGACAATCCTGACAAAAACAAGCAATGGGGAAAGGATTCTCTATTTAATAAATGGTGTTGGGAAAACTGGCTAACCATATGCAGAAAACTGAAACTGGGCCCGTTCCTTACACCTTATACAAAAATTAACTCAAGATGGATTAAAGACTTAAACATAAGACTTAAAACCATAAAAAACCTAGGAGAAAACCTAGGCAATACCATTCAGGACATAGGCATGGACAAAGACTTCATGACTAAAACACCAAAAGCAATGGCAACAAAAGCCAAAATTGACAAATAAGATCTAATTAAACTAAAGTACTTCTGAACAGCAAAAGAAACTATCATCAGAGTGAACAGGCAACCTACAGAATGGGAGAAAATTTTTGCCATCTATGCATCTGACAAAGGGCTAATATCAAGAGTCTACAAGGAACTTAAACAAATTTACAAGAGAAAAACAAAAAAAACCATCAAAAAGTGGGTGAAGGATATGAACAGACACTTCTCAAAAGAAGACATTTATGCAGCCAACAAACATGAAAAAAAAGCTCATCACCACTGGTCGTTAGAGAAATGCAAATCAAAACCACAGTGAGATACCATCTCACACCAGTTAGAATGGTGATCATTAAAAAGCCAGGAAACAAGAGATGCTGGAGAGGATGTGGAGAAATAGGAACGCTTTTACACTAGTTCAAGCATTGTGAAAGACACTGTGGCAATTCCTCAAGGATCTAGAACCAGAAATACCATTTGACATTATGCCATTACCAAGAATAAACACAAAGGATTATAAATCATTCTACTATAAAGACACATGCACATGTATGTTTATTGCAGCACTGTTCACAATAGCAAAGACTTGGAACCAACCCAAATGCCTATCAATTATAGGCTGGATAAAGAAAATGTGGGACATATATACCGTGGAATACTATGCAGCCATAAAAAGGATGAGTTCATGTCCTTTGCAGGGACATGGATGAAGCTGGAAACCATTATTCTCAGCAAACTAACACAGGAACCGAAAACCAAACACCGCATGTTCTCACTCATAAGTGGGAGTTGAATAATGAGAACACATGGACACAGGGAGGGGAACTTCACACATCAGGGCCTGTTGGAGGTTGGGGGAATAGGGGAGGGATAGCATTAGGAGAAATACCTAATGTAGATGACGGGTTGATGGGTGCAGCAAACCACCAAGGCATGTGTATACCTGTGTAATAAACCTGTATGTTCTGCACATGTATCCCAGAACTTAAAATACAATAAAAAAATTTTTTTAAAGAAATAATTATATAAACTGGAACTCCCACTCTTTCAGCCAGCCCATTAATTAGTAAAAAATGAATCTTCAGTTTGTACCACTCCATCAGGGAAGTCTCTCCGCGTTTTGTTAAAAGTGTGGTTGGCCTGGAATAGATTAATACCTTTCATTTATTGAACAGCTTAGAGTTGGGGTGTTCACATTCCATTAGCTCATTTTATACCATAATGATTTTTTGAAGTAAGCAGGAAAGCATGAACATTACTTTCATTTTATGAAAAAAAAAAAAAAAAAGACAAGGAGCTCGGAAAGATCAGGTAGACTTCCCAAGGTCATCTGGCAAGGTAGTTAAAATGATGTTAGAATAGTGGTTTTATATGCTCTTCTTGCTACACCACAATATACTCGAATGTTCCTTTTCACCTTAGCATGACAATGAGAGTCACTCTCTTAAAGCAAAAATGATAACTAGAACAAGAATTTAGGGCCAGAAGCAATCATAGTAGATTCAGGCTTGTGTCTTATTGGAGTTTAAACTTCCAACTAGAATTAATATTTTGGTTAGTAATAAAGCTATAACCCAAACTCCAGCCTGATACTAGATGATTTTCAGCCTTTGGGATATGTCCCATTCCAATTAAGCTGTTCCTTTTCCTGTCTTGAAATGCGCTAACCATATTTAAACATTTAGCTACAATGACTTCAACCAGATGCTAAATCAAATGGAAAAATTTGGAAAAATTTGGGAATTTGATATTCCCCTTTCCCAAATGTCTAATTTTGTACCCTTGCTACACTTCTTACACTTACAATTGACTTCATTTTGTACTTCATCTTTATTGTTGTTGCCAGTATAATCACACAATGTTTTACTTCTATGCTATCAATTATACATTTTTTTCCTCAGGAAAAAAAAAAAAAAAAAAAGCCCCAGACCTAGAAGAGGTTTATGTTTTCATGAGCTCCCCCTAGAGGTTGGAGTGCTCATTAACACTAGTTACCTACCAAAATAAATTCACAATCCTCATTGTATTCAGAATAGACCAAGTTCATTCCAGCATCATTTGCTTGTAATTCAGTAATAAAATACAAACAGATGACATAAGAAATTAAAAAGTGTCATAGAATTTAGAGAAAGGTTTGACTGGTTGTTTCATTCATTCATTCATTCCATAAATACCTTGGGCTGGAACATAAGTTTTACCTTTTAATTTTAGCATAGTTATCTTTCCAATAGGTACAAATTATAGGGCCTAGAAGAAATAAAGGGCACATTGGGTCAGTATTTGGAAAGAGAAAAGTACCAAAGAAAAATCTCTTTAAACAACAAAGACTCAGTTTGCCTGTTTCATTCATTAATTTAACCATTCAACGTTGTTGAGTGCTCATTATGTGTCAGAATGCATTTGATATGGGAATTGAACAGTGAACAAGCTATGACATCTGCTCTCATGAAGTTTTCAATTCAATGATTGCTGACTGGTCAGGTCACAAAAACAAAGTCACATGAAAGAATGTCAGTAGAGAAATAAGAGCAGAAAGCAAAATGGGATAAGTATTCTAGCAGAATGTGACATATGAGTTGAATTTTAAAGGACACATAAATTTGGGTTAGGTGGGGGCAGCAGGAAAGAACATTGGATAATGTCAAATAAAACTATCAGAGATGTATCATAGACCAATGAATAAACTGGAAATTTACATTTTGACTTCAATAAGACTTTTATTGCAGAATTTTTTAACTTAAGAGGAAAGAGAGACAACACTTACAAATGCCCGGAGGCCTAAATGGCCCAAATTTGCCTCAGGGGCCCAAAAAGGTGATTTAAAATGGAATAGAAACTCAGAGGATGGATGCTTAGAAGGGATGGGGTGCTTTAATGATAGAATTCTATTTAAATTATTATTAGAAACACCTTTAATTATTGCAATACTGTCCTAAGGGCCTCAAAAAGAAAACTCAACTAAATTCATTTTATACAATAAGTATACAATAGACAAGTTTTTTTCCACCAGCCCAACTCATCTTGTGTTTGAGAAAACAAAGATGCAGAGAAGTTACGTAAACAAAGTTACACAGAAATTTGTGGCAGGGGCATGTAAGTGAGATATAATTCAATGCTGCATGTACTATACCAGAATGAAAAAATCAAAACATCGTATGTGGGCAATTACGTAGAGCTACATTAAAACCATTTGCTTTCCACAATCTGTTATTAAGGTTTGTCTTAATCCATAAACTGTTATTAAGAACTTCTAGAACATGTCAGTATAACAATAAATTTTTGACTGAGATTATTAAAAACATGCAATTTTATTAATCAAATGATTTTTTTAAAAATCCATTTCCTAAGATTTGGAAATTTCCACTTTCCATGTTGTCCCTTTGTTCAAATAAGAATGGAAAAATACAGATTAGTTGAAAAACCTCTTCGCAGAGGTAGCACATTACCATTCAAAATGTGTAAAATTGGGTTTCTTTCATTTGAAGCTAATATTTATGAATTACACATTCAATGAAGATTTATTGAGCACTCACTATGTGTACGGATTGTACCAAACGCTAAGGATAAAACAGCAAAAACAAACATAAAACAAAACAAAACAGAAACAGATCTTGCTCTAGTGGCAAAAACAGTGTAGTGAATAGCCTGTAACAACAGCATGTTTTCAAAACTGTTTATTTCAAACAGTATGTTTTCAAAATTATTTACTTATTTCAATGTTTTAGTGGCTTTTACTGAAATCAAATTACAGACTCAAATTCTATAATTCCAAACAGATTAGTTCTACATTTTTGCTCTCAAGGCATTGACTTTTTAATTTTTGACAATCTGATGACCATAAAATGGTATGGCATTGGATTTGTAATTTGCATATACCTGATAACTAAAGAGAGCATTTTCTTTCACATATATATGGGCCATTTGTATTTCTTTTGTGAAATGTCTATTTATTTTGCTTGTATGTTTATTGAGTTATCGATCTTGGTTATATTTAGGAATTATTATATATTGTAGATATTAATCTTTTGCTATCATTTGAATTTTGAGTAAGACACAAATGGCTCGGAGGCTTGATTTTGCCTGTGTCCTTTAGTGAATCTGCCCTCACATATATGTTAGCCAAAGCTGCTCTCACTTTTGTATGCTCAAATATGTTTCCTGCAACTCCAATCCCTACCCCACCCAAAACTCCTGCCCTGAATTTGCAACTTTCCACTAAGGGTCATTCATCCTGTTCCAGAAGTTCTGAAGCTACTTCAAATCCACCATTACATTTATATAGCCCAAACACTTAGAAAAGTCTCTGACACACTGTGGTTTTGTAATGGTTTAGATGACACCTTCTTGCTATTCCTTCACATGGTGGAAGGTCAAGGGGATCTCTTAAGCTTCTTTAATAAGGGCATTAATCCCAATCATGAGGGCTCTACCTCGTGACCTAATCACCTGCCAGAGACCCCAACTCCAGATCTCCAGAAATCAGGTTAGAGATCTGATTTCAACATATGAATTTGGAGCAGGGGAACATAAACATTTAGACCATAGCTGTGGGAAAATAAAACAAACATCAGTACAAATGAAGGCAAGAATCAGGGTTGTATGGAAATTTGAGCTTAAAAAGATGATATACAAATTACTATAGCATTTCACCAGAGCAGAACCTTTTTGCTTCAGAGTATCTCTTGAAGTTTCTATTTCAAGCATTTACCTACACTGGTCTTAAAGATTCCGGCTTCAGAATATGGAACGTGCTACTTCCTCCCATTCTTTTCTCCTCAGTACCAAACTGACTAGGTCAAATAGTATTTGAGAAAAAAGAACATGTATTTCCATCCTTTGACTTCCTATTATGCATCAGGTATTTTTCTTTTTTCTTTTTTTTTTTTTTTTGAGACGGAGTCTCGCTCTGTCCCCCAGGCTGGAGTGCAGTGGTGCAATCTCGGCTCACTGCAAGCTCCGCCTCCTGGGTTCACGCCATTCTCCTGCCTCAGCCTCTCTGAGTAGCTGGGACTACAGGCGCCCGCCACCACGCCTGGCTAATTTTTTGTATTTTTAGTAGATATGGGGTTTCACCGTAGTCTCGATCTCCTGACCTCATAATCTGCCCGCCTCGGCCTCCCAAAGTGCTGGGATTAAAAGCATGAGCCACCGCACCTGGCAACATCAGGTATTTTTCATGCATCATCACATTTAATACTAAAAACCTTACTTTATAAGAAGGCTCATTTTGCAAAAACAAAAATAAAAAGGAATTATAAGTTGACAGTTAATTATTTCATAAGATTATGGTGAATAATTTAAATGAGTAAAGTAAGTCTAAAAAAGGAGAAGCTACTTGTCCAAGGTGACCAACTCATGACCTGGTGGAGCCAAGATTTAAAGCCAGGAAAATGTTAAACACTTATAACATATGGTTGTATTTGGCACTAATACATTCAAATGTAATCTATTCCTAACCTTGTCCGCCAAGTTCTTTTTAATTAAACATAGATAAATACCTGAGACTGGGTAATTTATAAAGAAGAGAGTTATAATTGGCTCATGGTACTGTAGGCTGTACATGCATGGTGCCAGCAACTGCTTGGCTTCTGGGAGACCTCAGGGAGCTTTTACTCACAGCAGAAAGCAAAGTGGGAGCCAGTGTTTTCCGAGGCAAGAGAGAGAGCAAGAGAGGGGGAGAGGTGCCACACACATATAAACCACGAGATCTTGCGAAAACTCACTATCAGGAGGACAGCTCCATGACACGAAAGATCCGGCCCCATGACCTAAACACTTCCCACCATGCCTCACCTCCAACATTGGGGATTAAAATTCAACATGAGATTTGGTGGGGACATATATTCAAACTATATCACTATATCACTTCCCTCCTCAGAGTATTGGGATGCTGAGAGACTGCCCACTTGTTGAATTAAAGCCTTATTTTTTGCTTTCTGATTTTCCAATAAATGGCTAGGCAGCCAGGGTTTTCAAACATAACATTCCTTTGAGTTCTCCCTTACTATCCACTCCCCATCCGTAAGAACCTGGGCTCGAGTGTTTCAAAAATGTGTTGCTGTTTTCCTGAAAAAGCTGTGTTTCGATGCATTACACTTTGGACACCATACCTTGTCTAAAAATTGAATTTTATATCAGTGCTTCTAGGAGAAGCACAGTGTCTCCCTACCCCGTAGTTGACATATACCACAATAAAACTCACGCTAATCCTCAGACACAATGGAAATGCTTGTTTAAATTAATTTTATTAATATCATGTAAGAAATTGCAAGGAAGATGTATTTTCATAGACATTGAATAGTCTAAGAAGTTAGGGTCTAGAGTGGTGAGCGTTTGATAAATATTGCATAGTGAAGCTAATGAGAGTCTAAATGTTTTATAGTCAATCATAATCTTTTTTTTTTTTTAAATGGAGTCTCGCTGTGTCGTCCAGGCTGGAGTGCAGTGGTGTGATCTCGGTTCACTGAAACCTCCGCCTCCCGGGTTTAAGTGATTCTCCTGCCTCAGCCTCCTCAGTAGCTGGTATTGCAGGCATGCGCCACCATGCCTGGCTAATTTTTTATATTTTTAGTAGAGATGGAGTTTTACCACATTGGCCAGGCTGGTCTCGAACTCCTGACCTCATGACCCACCTGCCTCGGCCTCCCAAAGTGCTGGGATTACAGGTATGAGCCACCACTCCCGGCCCCATAATCTTTTAATGTAAACTTAAGCCACAACAGGGAAAATGTCCATATTCAGCTTTACTATTCAATATTATATCCTTTAACAATCAGCATTTAAGTATATGTAAGATATTTTCCTTCATTCCTTTACCAGTCTCTTCTTCTCTGTCATCATTTCTGATATAAAACTATTTTTTACATATCATTTTATCTTCAGATTAAAATTTTATTAAAATAACCAGATTCAGGCCGTTGAGCTGCGGTCGGGGGCGGGGAATTCCAGCTGGTTTATTGCGTTGAGTTCTCAAGGGAGGACAAACTAAGTCATAGGAAATGTGGTGCTTATCAGCTGAGTTAGATAAATCTTAAAAATCGTATTTCAAATATTTTTCCCTTTTTTTTTCTTTATTTTTGTTTTTTGAGACGGAGTTTCACTTTTCTCACCCAGGCTGGAGTGCAATGGCACTCAGCTCACTGCAACCTCAGCCTCCCGGGTTCAAGCGATTCCCTGCTTCTAATCAGTTCTGTCCTCTAGACTGTAAGTAGATTGAGAACTTAAAGGAAATTTCTCAAAAAGTTTCAACAGCTCTAAATTCTCCCATAAAGCATTTGGATTCTTGGGGATGGTAGCAACTGATCGGAAAAACAACTTTCTTATAGAGAACTCAAAACTTTCTCTCTGTTGCTTATATCCATCAATTTTTTAAAATGCAATACTAATTTAACATAGAGACAAGACTATACACTTTAAATATTAAATACAGCCTAAAATGACCAGGTGATCTCTCTCCTCAAACCTTTAAGAAGTCTCTGAAAAATCTAAACCATCTGTGATTGCTAAACTCTGGTATTTTAACCTAACATGTCAAGAAAGGTGACAACTTTAATCAAGAATTCCCCTTCCTCAATTCCTCATAAATTTAGTATTAAATTTTGTTACTGGCTAATGTAAAATGTCTAGTATCCACTCCTCCCCAGCTCACTTCCTTCCCCATTCATTATCTAGGAAGGATGTGGTTTCTGTTTATCTCAGGGGCAATTAATGTTTCCAGAGAGTATGCATCAATGTCTCATTATTTTAGCACACAACCGAAATTTTAAGTTTAAGGAAGACCTCCGGACATCCTTATATCTTAGTTTGTATTTAGTTGTCTGAAAAGAATGATACATGATGATTTGTAAAAGTATATTTAAAGACTTATTTAACCAGCCTGTTTCTAAAGCCCTAGGAAATGCTTGCTGGTGAGAGAATGTTAAAACTGCCTGACAGCTAATTAAAGCACACACACACACACACACACACACACACACACACATACACACACACAGACACACACACACGTTTCTCTTATTGTACTAGAATAATGCCTGAATAAATGAAAACATAAATCAGGAGCCATATTACTTTGTATTCACAATTTACCTTAATGGTAATGCTTTACTCCTTAATTACCAAATGAAATGAATGAGTGGTAGCCGTATATAGATTTCCATGATTTACAGAGCCATATAATATCAACTTATATAGATGTGGCATTTCATATTACAGTCTCATTATCACTATAAACCTCATGAGAGCATTCCTGTAAAATCATGTGTTATCTATGTTTTTCAACTGAGCGAGCTAAGACTCAGACAAATTCATAGATTTGCCCAAAGCTGCAAAGCTAGTGTCAAGAATGAGGCTTGGCCGGGCGCGGTGGCTCACGCTTGTAATCCCAGCACTTTGGGAGGCTGAGACAGGCGGATCACGAGGTCAGCAGATCGAGACCACGGTGAAACCCTGTCTTTACTAAAAATACAAAAAATTAGCCGGGCGTGGTGGCAGGCGCCTGTAGTCCCAGCTACTCAGAGAGGCTGAGGCAGGAGAATGGCGTGAACCCGGGAGGCGGAGCTTGCAGTGAGCCAAGATTGCGCCACTGTACTCCAGTCTGGGCAACAGAGCGAGACTCCGTCTCAAAAAAAAAAAAAAAAAAAAGAGTGAGGCTCATTCCTGGTCCTTCACCCAGAATCTGGTGCTACTTATCCATAAAGAAAGCCCCATGCTCTCTACTGCCAGGATCAGACAGGTTCTTAGATATTATCCTAGAAACTACATGTGGTACAAAACTTGAGCAAGTTGCCAAAAATAGGTTTTTCAATTATTGGGGTGACGTTGCTACATAGAATAGTAAAGAAAATGAGCTTTGAGGTCTATCAACACTTGATTCTTTCCCTATCTCCTGAACTGACTCACTCTGGGAACTTAGACAAATTATTTAACTTTTGTGTACCACAAAAACTTTACAGAATTATTGTGAGTAATAAAAGTAAAATATCTGGCTCCTCAGGGACACTCATTAATGGTAGTTATAAAAGGAGCGAAATGCCCCAGCAGAGGAGAAAACGTTTGGTGAATCAGCAGAACCACCTGTGGAGCTTTGAAAACACTGGTTTCTCTAAAC
This sequence comes from Symphalangus syndactylus, assembly GCF_028878055.3. Taxonomy (NCBI): domain Eukaryota; kingdom Metazoa; phylum Chordata; class Mammalia; order Primates; family Hylobatidae; genus Symphalangus; species Symphalangus syndactylus. The sequence goes on from NC_072434.2 coordinate 35,981,078, forward strand.
TGGGTCTATAAGAAAGAAACCAGGCCAAGCACTTGATTACAACTTAATAACAACGACACTACAAGATAGAAATTATTTTTCCCAAGCTAAAGAAAACAAGACTGACACTGGAAGAAATTAAAAATGATGGAGCCAGAATTAGAACATAAATCTCCCTAAATCTTTTCACTGCACACTTTCTGTTTCTGCATATTCATGTTTGCTGCAACCATGACATATGTTGTCATTGAAGCTGGCTTCAAAGTTAATGCGATTATGGCAATGACGTACTTCTGAACCATAAAATTGTTGATTCTGATTAATGCCACATGAAATGAATAGAATGGAAATACACAGCATTGTGTAAATAGTTAGATTTTCTTTTCAAAGACCATGGTTGTTTACTTATTTCTCAAGACTGGACTTCAGGATATAGATCATTTGACTACAATGAATCATCTCTCCTAATAGTACTTACTATGGATGTCATCTTCAAGTAGGAGATTCTATAATTTAACTCCCTTCCAATGAAATCATATTTTATTTGCAAAGAAAGCTCATCCACACAATAACTAAAAACATGTAGTTGTAAATTTACATATAATTCATGTTTTCAGAATATCCATTATTTTGTAGAAAGTTTAACTGTTATGATGACATGTTTGTGATATTAAGCTTCAGTATGATAGTTTAATATTTACATGAATAGAACACATAGTCATTTTCATTCATTCAATTATTCATTCAATCATTATACGGAGTATACACATTGTGTTAAGAATAAAATGTTGAATAAAATCATCAGGGTCCTCTTTACGAAGCTTTCATTCTAGTTGGAGAGATTGATCTTACCCAAGTAATCCCATAAGTAAGTGTAAAAATGCAATCATCTTAGGAACCATTAAGAAAACACACAGAGTGGGCCGGGCGCAGTGGCTCAAGCCTGTAATCCTAGCACTTTGGGAGGCCGAGACGGGTGGATCAGGAGGTCAGGAGATCGAGACCATCCTGGCTGACACAGAGAAACCTCATCTGTACTAAAAATAGAAAAAATTAGCCGGGCGTGTTGGCAGGCGCCTGTAGTCCCAGCTACTCGGGAGGCTGAGGCAGGAGAATGGCGTGAACCCGGGAGGCGGAGCTTGCAGTGAGCCGAGACTGCACTACTGCACTCCAGCCTGGGCGACAGAGCGAGTCTCCGGTCTCCAAAAAAAGAAGAAAGAAAAAAGAAAACACATAGAGTGACATAAGAAGTCATAATTGGAAGAATTTTCTGATAAAGTGATACTGTGAGTTCTGAACAATGAATAAACTTCATTAGGTAAAGAGTGTTAGGACTAATAATGCAGGCAAAGAGAAGAGTCTGTGTAAATGCCCCGTTCTAAGAACTAAAAGTACTAACTAGAAGACTAACAGAGAGAGGAAGCTGAGGTGGAAATTAGATTAGAACAAGGATGCAAAGCCTGGTAGGCTTAGGAAGAATTTTTTTCTTTATCCTAAGAGCATCTGCAGACGTGGAAGGATTACAAGCCAGAGAATGACTTGTCAAATTTTTATTTTATTTTATTTTATTTGAAAAAGATCTGCCGGACACAGTGGCTCACACTTGTAACCCCAGCACTTTGGGAGGCCCAGGCAGGCAGATCACGAGGTCAGGAGTTCGAGACCAGCCTGGCCAACACAATGAAACCCTGTCTCTACTAAAAAAAAATACAAAAATTAGCTAAAGATCCACTAAATGTGAATATTTATAATGAAATAAAATTGTATTGAAAAGTATAAAGCAAAATTAAAACAAGTATAATACAAGGATGAATACATAGAAAACAATGTGAAGAAATTTCACTTGTCTTACTATATCAGTTTGCTAGGGCTACTGTAACAAAGTACCACAAACTGGGTGGCTTAAACAAGAGAAATTTATTATGTCACAATTCTGGTGGTTAAAAGTCAAAAAAGATGTCGATAGGTTTATTCCTTCATATAGCTAGAAGGGGGAACCTGTTCCATGTCTCTCTCCTAGCTCGTGGTGGTTTGCTAGAAATCTTTAGTATTCCTTGGCTTATAGCAGCATAATTCCAGCCTTCAAATGGTGTTCTTTCTGTGTCTAACATTGCTTCTAAATTTTACTTTTTTGTAAGGAAATAGTCATTCTGAATTAGGGCCCACAATAGTGACCTCTTCTTAACTCGATCATCTGCAAAAACCCTATTCCCAAATAAGGTCATATACATAGGCACTAGGGGTTATAATTTCATCATTTTTTTTTGGTAGGGGTGGGCACATAATTCAACCTGTAACACTTACTCTAACCTATAATAAATAGGCTAAAAATTTATAGGCACCATCTAATGTAACTAAATACAAAATACAACTTTTTCAAATGATAATGGAGTATTTGTAAAGACTGACAAAAACCCCAGAGAAATGAAAACATATGTCCATAACTAGATTTATATAAAAATGTTTTCTAGCTAAATTATTAATAAAAAACCAAAACCGGAAATATCCAGGTGTGCATCATAGGAGAATAGATAAAGAAATTTGGCATATTGCTACAATGGAATATTTCTCCATAATAAGGAAGCAATTACTGATACGTGCAACAACATGAATTAATCTCCAAAACATGCTCAGACTAAAAATATCACACACAAAAAAAGCACAAACTCTTAGATTCCATTTAGAGAACATGCAAACTAAACTATGGTGGAGAAGTATCAAAATAGTGTGTGTCTCTGAGGGTGAGACGTGGAGATTGACTGGGAAGGGGGCATGAGGGAACTTTCTAAGGGGATAGTACTATGGCTTGAATACATGGATCCCTCCAAAATTCATATGTTAAAACTTAACTACCAAGAAGATAGTATTAGAAGGTGGTACCTTTAGGAAGTGATTAAGTGCCTTCAGGAGGTGATTAGGTCATAAGGGCAAGCCCTCATAAATGGATATAATGACCTTGTAACAGAGATATTTGACTTTGTTTTGCACTTTTGCTTTAGCCACACGAGGACACAACAACAAAGCACCATTGTCGGCGCTGATAGCAACCCTCACCAGACGGTGAATCTGCCGGTACCTTGATCTTGGAGTTCCCAGTCTCCAAAACTGTGAGGAATAAATTCCTGCTGCTTATAAATTACCCAGCCTAAGGTATTTTGTTATAGCAGCAGGAACAGACTAAGATAGATGGTAACATTTATATCTTAATATGGTTACAGTACGCCAATATATGAATTTCTTAAACTTTAGCTAATATATAATTTTAAGATTTTTGTATTTCATTATATATAAATTTTACCTCAAAACAAGGAAAAAAAAACCCCGAATAAGTAGTGAATACTAGCAAATGATATACATGCTGAAGTATTTAGAGGAAAGTGCACTGATGTTTATAATTTACTTTAAAATGCATGAAAAAAATAAGATGAATTAATGTATAGATAGATGTATGGCTAGATTGATAGACATGTGAAAAAGCACCTATAGTAAAATGTTAACGGTAGAATCTTGAGGCTGGGTGTATGGTGTTCTCTGTAATATTCTGTCATCTTTGCTGTATGTTTAAATTTTTTCATAATAAAATGCTAGAAAAATAGACAAAAATCAATAAATTATGAAGTTCAATAAATTATCAAACTTTATTGTACACTCTCTAATCTAAACGTAATAAAATTTAAAAGTAATAATACAATCAACATAAATATTCTGGCCCACTAAAAAATATGTAGAAATAAGAAAAAAAAACTCTCAAATCAAAATTGCAAAAATTTAGAAAATAAAAATTATGTAAATATTACATACAAAAATCTTTGAAACACAAGAAAAAGAGCAATTTCAAATACATGAATGTAAACACTCAATCCAAGGTAGAAAAAGACTAATAGGAAAAAATGAGGAAAGCAGAGAGAAAAAATCAATATGCTAAAAGCAGGAAATAATAACCATATCACAGGGAGTGTGATGGTTAATTTTATGTGTCAACTTGACTGGGCTAAAAGATACCCAAATACCTGGTATCTCTAGAAGTGCCTTTGAGGGAGTGCATTATTTCTTGGAGAGCCTTTGAGGGAGTTTCTGGAAGAGATTAACATTTGAATCAGTGATCTGAGTAAAGAAGATCGATCACCAGTGTGTGCGAACATGATTCAGTCTGTTTAGGGTCAAATAGAAAGGTAAAGGAAGTGCAAATTCTCTCTCTCTTCTTGAGCTGGGACAGTTATCTTCTCCTGCCCTATAGACATTGCAGCCCTTGTTTCACAGGTCAAAGGACCTTTGAGACTTACACCAATCCTCTATTCCCTACTCCCTCTCTTCTCAGGTCTTCCAGCTGAATTACACTTCAGGCTTTCCTGGGTTTCCAGTTTGCAGATGACATATCATGGGACTTTTCGACCTCCATAGTTGCATGAGCCAATTCTCATAATAAATTTTCTCTTCTGCCGGGCGCGGTGGCCTGTAATCCCAGCACTTTGGGAAGCCGAGGCGGGCGGATCACGAGGTCAAAAGATCGAGACAATCCTGGCCTATATGGTGAAACCTCGTCTCTACTAAAAATACAAAAATTAGCTGGGCGTGGTGGCACGTGCCTATAGTCCCAGCTACTTGGGAGGCAGAGAGAGTAGAATGGCTTGAACCCAGGAGGCGGAGTTGCAGTGAGTTGATATCGCACCACTGCACTCCAGCCTGGCAACAGAACTTTATTTAAATAAATAAATAAAAATTAAAAAATTATCTTCTATTTATATATATTGTAGATAGATCCATACATAGTAATGGCTCTGTTTCTCTGAAGAACGCTAATTGGGGGAGGGCTCCTCCAATCGGATGTACCCACCCAAGACTGTGTACCCACCAAAGACTGTAAGACAGTGTTTCCAGAACCAGGGTTCATGCTACATAAATTCTGAAAATAAGCAACAGAATTGGTTGCATTTATTTTGGATTTCCAGAGATAGCAAGGACGGCAGATGTAGTGGTACCATTGAGAGTCCGTGTTCTTTGCATTGGCGGCACAAACCACATCTGGTAATCAGCTGTGCCATCTTCTTCTCCATGCTGTAAAGGGTCTTTGGAACATTGCTCTTGGGCGTGTAGCCTCCTGGTTTAGTTCTGAGCATTCCAAGAGATTCTGTGAGGCTCCCAAATGCTTTCATGAATCTATGTTCCACTAATATCAGTCAGAATATGTTTTTATTTCTTCCAGATGAGAATCTGGACTGGCACACAATAAAACGTAAATGAGCCCGGGTGCAGTGGCTCACACCTGTAATCCCAGCACTTTGGGAGGCAGAGGCAGGAGGATCATTTGAGATCAGGACTTCAAGACCAGCCTGACCAACAGGGTGAAACCCCATCTCTGCTAAAAATACAAAAATTAGTAAGGTGTGATAGCACGTGGCTGTAATCTCAGCTCCTCGGGAGGCTGAGGCAGGAGAATCCCTTGAACCTGGGAGGCGGAAGCTGCAGTGAGCAGAGATCACACCACTGCACCCCCGCCTAGGCGACAGAGTGAGACTCCGTCTCAAAAAAAAAAAAAAACAAAACAAAACAGTAAATAAAAGCTGATGAATTCATCTTTTAAAAATACAAACCCATCTTACATATAAGTATCAATGTTAATGTAAAAATCAGTTGGCCGGGCGCGGTGCTTCACGCCTGTAAACCCAGCACTTTGGGAGGCTGAGGCGGACGGATCACAAGGTCAGGAGATTGAGACCATCCTGGCTAACACGGTGAAACCCCGTCTCTACTAAAAACACAAAAAATTAGCCAGGCATGGTGGCGGGCGCCTGTAGTCCTAGCTGCTCGGGAGGCTGAGGCAGGAGAATGGCATGAACCAGGGAGGCAGAGCTTGCAGTGAACTGAGATCACGCCACTGCACTCCAGCCTGGGCGTCAGGGCGAGACTCCCTCTAAAAAAAAAAAAAAAAAAAAAAAAAAAAATCAGTTAATAGAATACAGCAACTTCTTAGGAAAATACTTCAGCGTGACTCAAAGGGGTTTTCCCAAAGAAGGATTTTCAGTATTAGGACATCTGCTATAATTAATATAATTAAAAGGTCAAAATAAATAAGCCATTTAATCATTACTATAGATGCCAAAAAAAGTATTATAAAGTTTAATATTTATTAGTGATTCAAAAGAAACCTTTGTAAAGCTGGAATGATAGATTATTTCCAACATATAATATGTTTCTTCAAACTCAAATTGCATCATGCCTAATGGGGAAACTATATATTCTGACTAACATCAGGAACAAGATAAGCATCTCACAACCTTAGTATTAGTTACTACAATTTTTTAAGAATTAAACAAAGTAACTAGAAAAAAGAAGAAATAAGTCACAAAAATTAAAGAACAAGAGAAAAAATGTCATTTATTTTAGATGGTATGATTGTATACCTGTAGGGGCTCAATGGCATCAACTGATATTCAATTGTAAAGTTAAAAAATAATTAAGCCAGCTAAATACAAATTAATATAAAAAACATCATGGCTCTCCTACAATGACTTTCTTTACAACTAGTTAGGAAAATGTAGTAAAGATTTTATTTACAATAGCAACAGTAAAAAAAAAAATTAGGAATAAACGTAAAGGTGTAAGAATTACGTGATGAATAGCCAAAGAGAGATAATTTTAAAAGTTGAATAAATAACAATGCATACATTTTTTTTAAATTTTCACTGCTATAGTTGTGTTTATTTCCCTTAATTTATTTTATAAATATAAGGCAATCCCAATAAAAATACACCTTTTTTTTTGAGACTGGGTCTTGCTCCCCTGCCCAGGCTGGGTTGCAGTGGTGAGATACTGCAGCTTTGAGCTGCCTGGGCTCAGGTAATCCTCCTGTCTCAGCCTCCTGAGTAGCTGGTACCACAAGTTTGTGCCACCACACCCAGCTAAATTTTATTTTTTGTAGAGACAGGGTCTCACCATGTTGCCCAGGCTGATCTCGTACTGCAAGCAATCCACCTGCCTCAGCCTCCCTAAGTGCTGGAATTACAGGCGTGAGCCACCGCACCTGTCCCAAATATGTTTTTTGATGGAACAAGACACGGATTACAAAATTCATGTAGAAAATTAAAGAATACCAAGTCAATAAAGAAGTAATGAATATTTAAATCTGCTATAAAAGTATAGTAATTAAAGCAATGTGACATAAGTAATAGAAAGATCAGTAGAATAGAGGAGTTCAGAGAGAGACCCAAAGAGAGAGAGGACTTCATATATGATAAGGCAGCATTTTACAATAGTGAAAAATTATAAAGTATTCAAGAGATAATACTGAATAACCGTTTGCCTATTTGGAAAAGAACAAAACAAGCTGTATTCCTACCTAATTCCTTAGAACATGATATATTCCAAATGTATGAAGTGTTTAATGTAAATAAATGAAAAAGTTAAAGTTCCAGATGAAAGCATGAGAGGATTTTGGTGAGGAGGCCTTTCTTGATATTCAAAACATAGAAGCCATTAAAGAGTTTGATAAATGCATTAAAATAAAACATTCCTAAACAATGACAGTTATGTATATATAAATACACATATATAAAAGATGTATAAGTATATAAATAACTACACACGCACATATATATATGTGTGCATCTATTTCTATTTTGTGTGTGTAGAGAGAGAGAGAAAGGAAAGAGAGCAGTAATCATGTCAGAAAGGAAACACATTGGAAAGGAGTCTGGCAAGAGCTTACTCTGAGAAAGCTTGAGCCACTCAGATGGCTAAATCGTGGGCGAGATAGACAGGAAGATGGTGAAGCTCATTCTCTCTCATTCTCTTCTGCAGAGGAGCATGTTCTACCAGGGAGCTTGAACCATCACACTGTGAGAAGCAAGTACTGTAAGAGCTCTAGTAGAGCTGAGACCCATTCAAAAGCCTCAAGCTCCAATCCTGAATGTATAACCGCCAAGTCCTTGCTGAATGCAAATAGGAAGTATCTTAGCTTAGGATTATCAGGTAACAGCTTCTGAGATGGAGACTTTCACAATGGATGCTTATCAAAGAAGGAATGATCTGGGAAACAACATCCGTAGTGGTGAAGGAAGTAGTATTGCATAGAAAGAGGTCATGAACTGCAGGAAACTCGTAGCAGTCAACCCTCTCAGCAGTTGAGAAAATGAGTTATTTAGTCTCGAAGGGCGATCAGGGCAGTTCTCTACAGCATCTACCACAGTCAGCAAGAGTGCCCCAAACAAGCCTTGGCTAAGAGCAGAGATGAACAAATGCATAAAAATTCTTTTCTAAACGCGCGCGCGCACGCGCGTGTGTGTGTGTTTGTCTGTGTGGTTTGTCATTCACATCTGTTTAGTGTTTGGTCTTAGACTTGTATTTTGTTTACTGCTATATCCTTGTAGATACTTACATAGAACAAACCTTTAGACTCAGTATATGACCAATTAATAGACGTTGAATGAATAAATGCATAAATAAATGACAATTAAATTTTAATTTTCTTAAAATATAAAGAATTATTTCAACTATTTGGCCAATATCTGTCAATATTTTTAATGTATAAGTCCTTTGGCTTTATAATTGCATATCTAGAAATTTTGCTATAGTGATATTCACATAGATGAGCAAAAACGTGTGATAGAATATTGCTTGCTGCATTATTTATGATATTAAGACTATAAACAATATAAAGTCGATAAATATGGAACCGACTAAAGATTAATCTCAGATTGATACAATGGATTATCATGCAGTTGTTCAAAAGGAGGTAGTAGAATGTGCTGGTAAGCAACTATCTCAAACATATATTTTACAGTGATAAAAGGATGATACAAAACAGTGGATATAGTGTCCCCACATTTGATACAAACAAAAAGTATACATAGATAAAAATAAAAATCAAGTAAGAACATGATAAAAAACAAAGTGAGGATTTCCTGCTAAATTTCTTTGGGTTTATCAAGGATATTGTCATGTTTTTTACCTCACCTATTAAAAGGGTTTTTCACTTTTCACCCTCCCAAAAATCATAAATAGAGTTACATCTTATTTACTTCGAGTATGCACTTGTAATAATCCTTGCTGGTTTTAGGCACTCTTTTAGATATGAGGAAACTTAGGCACATAGAAATTAAAGGCATTGTCCAAGATATAGCTCTAGTTATACCAGAAACATGCTAGAATGCCACATATCTGACAGCAATCAGGTATTCCTTCTGGTACAAAACGACAATTTCAGATTTCATCTAGCATGAGGTTTTTGGTTAGGTGAGACAGCTGAAAAATAAATTTTGACTTGTGAGAAGAAAAATATTAATAACCAAGTATGAATTTATTTTCAGACACAATGCAGCTGAAATAATCATCCCTTAGGTAAAAGTCTGTTCCTTGGCTAAGTGGGGTGATATTCTCAGTGTGAATCTGTATAGTACAAACTTCCTGAGAAAAATTAAGAAAACTTTTCTAATGGAATTCTATTACATAAATCCTTATTTAAATATTCTTGAAATTTTTTTCTTAAAAGAGTTTATATTTCTGTTTAAAGAGGGTGTTTGAAACCATATATCTATAAAGTTTTCTCCAAAAATCGATTGCGGTCCAAAGCTTATTTTGTAGCAACAAGTTTTGCCCTCTGCTCTTAGCACGATGGTGAAGCACACAGACTGGTGTTAGACTTCCCTTGCTCAAATCTCAGTTCTTCCACATAATATATGTGTGACGTTAGTCAATTGCACGATATTTCTGTGCCTCAGTGTCCTTATCTGTAAAATGTGTATGATAATAATATTACTTATCTCTATTAGTTGTTTTAGAAATTGAACTAGTGAATTGTGCAATATTGTAAGAGAACCAGTTAGATACCAAGCCTGCGTAAGAGTTTATCTATTAATATGCAGAGATATGGCCATGCTCTTAAAGTTTTGCAATAATAGGAGAAATAACTGGTAGTCCAGATCTTTCTTTCCTTCCTTCTTTAGTAAAGATTTACTAACTAGTTGTTTGGCCGGGTGCGGAGGCTCATGCCTGTAATCTTAGCACTTTGAGAGGCCAAGGAGGGAGGATCACTTGCAGTCAGGAGTTCAAGACCAGTCTGGTCAAAATGGTGTGGTGGGAATTGAACAAAGAGAACACATGGACACAGGAAGGGGAACATCACACTCTGGGGACTGTTGGGGGTGGGGGGAGGGGGGAGGGACAGCATTAGGAGATATACCTAATGCTAAATGACGAGTTAATGGGTGCAGCACACCAACATGGCACATGTATACATATGTAACAAACCTGCACATTGTGCACATGTACCCTAAAACTTAAAGTATAATAATAATAATAATAAAATGGCAAGACCCCATCTCTACTAAAAAAATACAAAAATTAGCTGAGTGTGGTGGCGGGCACCTGTAATCCCAGCTACTGGGGAGGCTGAGGCAGGGAGAATTTCTTGAACCTGGAGGTGGAGGTTGCTGTAAGTGGAGATCACACCACTGCACTCCAGCTGGCGACTCAGAGAGATTCCATCTCAAAAAAAAAAAAAAAAAAAATTTACTGAGCACCTACTTGGTTCAATATACTTATCACCCTTAAGACAAATGTATTTCTATCGGATAGGATAATCCACCTTGTAATCTTTCTCATTTTCAATACATTTTTACTCTTTTCCTGTACTGAGTGCCCTTAGTAGGGCATGAACTGAATTAATTTTTCTAGCACCCATGATAAAATTGCTCAGGGCCACCTTGATTCCCTTTCTCACCACAACTGTGCATTTGTGAAATTGCAAACTCGAAATGGGAATGTAGTTCCTGAATAAGGAACAACATAGTCCATGATATCTACATTTTTCACCTCACCATCATAAATCTTTTTGATCCTATTACCGAAACTGAAACCTAAAACACTGAAATTAAAATGCCACTTTAAAAGAAATCACAAAAATTCGTGTGCACTGTTTTGTTTAGTTTTAATGTGACTTTATACTGAGGTTGATTTACGGTAGAGACAACAGAGTTTAACCCTCAGTGTCTCCGTGAAGACAAGAGTTTAAGCTTCAGTGTCCCTTGCTTGCACTGGCTCCCTCGAAGGCATTGGGAGAAGCCCTAGCCTTGTAGAGCTTGGTTGTTGTCTACTAGAAAAATATTTGATGAGTCCTAGCACAAGAAAACTTGATATGGTCCAAAAACCTCATCACTCATTACGAAAGAAACTTGATATTATCAAGTTTCTCTTGAGACAATTATCTGGATTTTCTCGAATTTCATAACAATTCAATCACTTCTCAGCCTTTTGACTAACATCAAGGGTAAAAAATTAACATGACATTGTCAGTAATGAGCTGTGATGCTGAATGAAATCTTTTTAAACTATGAATTTAAAAGTACAATAAACTGTGATAGAAAAAAGACTGAACTGTCTTTTTATTTTCTCTATAGCAAATGATATTCCAAAATCAGTGTAAGAGAAAGAAGTGGTCAAGAAGTAAACAATATGCAACCAAAAACTATAGGAAAAAAATATGCCATGTAATTAATGAAATGTGTTACTTTTCTCTAAGTCTTATGGTGTTGTCACCAGTGGAGGGTGTCTGGGTTGTTGGCATCTTGAACAAAGAATTGGACAAAATGCACAAACAAAGCTAGGAAGGAATGAAGGGATTTATTGAAAATGAAAGTATACTCCACAGTGTGGGATCAGCCCAGGCATACGGGGTCAAGGACACTGTTACAGAATTTGGGGGAGTTTAAATACCCTCTAGAGGATTCCATTGGTTACTTGGGGTATGCCCTGTGTAAACGGAGAGGATGAAGTAAAGTTGCAAAGTTATTTACACGGTATGCCCTATGGAGTTACCTGTCATAGCTAAAGTGTGAATTGGCCTTATGTTCCCTGCCTCCAGACCTATTTTCCTGCCTCAGTGTGTATGGCATTTTTTTGCTATTTTTGTGTGACTCCTTCATATTCTAAATAAACATTCTCTTTCTGTCTAATTTGATATTTTGTATTATATTTCTTTAAAAGAACCATTTTCATTATAAAAGCTTTAGGCACCAAAAACTTTACTGTTCAACCTTGTACAGGAAATAAACATTATACACAGTTGGGCATTTAATATACAGAGGAGATTTCCTATAGGAAAGTGATAGGCTTGGCTGTGAACACACTCAAATCTCATCTTGAATTGTAGCTCTCATAATCTCCACGTGTTGTGGCGGGGACCCAGTGGGAGATAATTTAATTACCCAAACTGTTTTCCCATGCTGTTCTTATGATAGCGAACAAGTCTCACGAGATCTGATGGTTTATAAAGGGCAGGTCCCCTGTATACACTCTCTTGCCTGCTGCCACGTAACATGTGCCTCACCTTCCGCCATGATTGTGAGGCCTCTCCAGCCATGTGGAACTGTGAGTCCGTTAAACCTCTTTCTCTTTATAAATTACCCAGTCTCGGGGATTTCTTCATAGCAGTATGAAAATGGACTAATACAGAAAGCCTAATTAAGATCCTCAAGCCAATCAAGAAAAGGACTTAGAACACATGGGCAGAGTGTCTCATCTAGGGCTTGCATATAGAAAAGAGTAAAATAGATTTCATCTGTGATGAACATTAATAACACCTAATATATATGTATAAATATCGAATCACCCAAGATTCACAGAGTGTTGACTATGTACTAGGCACTGTTCTAGGTGTTTCACAGGTATTATATTTTTATCCCCACTAAAGATCAGTGTAATTTAAAATGTTTTATCAACCCTGTGATCAGAAAACTAAGGGATATTGAATTAATCTTTCAACGACCAGGCAATAAGAAATAAGCAGAACCTAACCCAGAGTCCATACTCTTAACCATGCAGGGTCCTACTTCTAGGTGGCTTATTTTGTACAGTAGGGAAACAAACAAACAAACAAAAATCATGTAAATAATTAAATCTCAACTTTGTAATTCACTTGCTGTGTGGCCTTGGTCCTCTCTGAGGCCCAGTGTTATTATCCATAGAAAAGATATTAATATGTATATCAGACCTAGCTTTATGAAGATTAAATTACACTCTATGAGTCACCTGAAATTGATATTCAATGAATGCTATAATAGAATAAAGGTGGTGGCTCACGCCTGTAATCCCAGAACTTTAGGAGGCCGAGGTGGACCTGAAATTGATATTCAATGAATGCTATAATAGAATAAAGGTGGTGGCTCACGCCTGTAATCCCAGAAATTTAGGAGGCCAAGGTGGGTGGATCACCTGAGGTCAGAAGTTTGAAACCAGCCTGGCCAATATGGTGAAACCCCGTCTCTACTAGAAACTACAAAAATTAGCCAGGTGTGGTGGCGGGTGCCTGTAATCCCAGCTACTTGGGAGGCTGAGGCAGGAGAATCGCTTGAACCCGGGAGGTGGAGGTTGCAGTGAGCTCAGATCACACCACTGTACTCCAGCCTGGGCAACAGAGGAAAACTGTCTCAAAATTAAATAAATAAATAAATAGAATGGCACAGTGTTCATGAAAGCATTGCAATCCTGACTTATTTCTCTAAATTATTTTAAATTTATGGAATACAATAAATATTTGATACTGTATATTTTCCTCTGTTAATTATTGGTTTAGAGAAGGGTAACAACTCTGAAAATAATGACTAAAGTGTTTTCTTCTTTAACTAAACATTACAAAAAAAGGAATGTTATTTTATGACATAACTTGGCATCTTAGCTTTCTTTATCTTTTTCTGTGGAGATTTTTACTACAAAGCTCAAAATATTTGTATTGAAACTGCCACATGTAGTATATTTCTTTTATTTTTTTGAAACAGAGTTTTGGTTTTTTTTTTTTTTTTTTTTGAGATGGAGTTTTGCTCTTGTCGCCCAGGCTGGAGTGCAATGGCGCCATCTTGGCTCACTGCAACTTTCACCTCCTGGTTTCAAGTGATTCTCCTGCCTCAGCCTCCCGAGTAGCTGGGATTACAGGCACCCGCCACCACGCCCGGCTAATTTTTTTTTTTTTTTTTGTATTTTTAGTAGAGACGAGGTTTCACCATGTTGGTCAGGCTGGTCTCGAACTCCTGACCTCAAGTGATGGTTCATTTATTCACAAAACACCTCATCAGAGAAGGAAGGTGTGCTATCATTTTTATAAACAAACCCTCCCTGACCAACCTGTAATTCATAATCACTGAACCTTAGTCAATGCTTTCATATAACTTACCTCAAATTTAAATATATCCATTTCATTCTTACTAGCTTATATTCTGCCTTCCCTTCCATAATAAAATACAGCTCTTATTTTTGATAATCAGTGATAATTGCTAGTCCTGTAATGAAAATATATGACTAAGTGAAGGTGGTTCCAAGAATACAGAAGAATAAAAACCAAACACAATCGGTCACTTCTTGAACATCTATTGAGTAATAACTAGAAGCCATGGATTTACAGCTACCCCAATGGCAGGTTGACCTATAAAATCAGGTCTTCATTGCTTAATTGATGTTCTGCTTCAAAGCCAAGCTTTGTATTTTGACTCAGACATAAGCTTCTATCCATAGAATATGCTTAGTAAATACTTTGAGAAAATAGAGAATGAAAATATAAACAAGAATCACAAAGAATGAATACTGCATACAATGAAAAAATATAGATTAGATATAAGATTTAGCTTAATGTATAAGGATTACTTAAAGTTAAATTTTGAAAGTGAGCAATAGTCTAGTAAATATTAAATGTACCCATTACATCATTTTTACCATTTTTATTTTGTTTTTCCAAGTTTTTTTTTTAACATTAAAAAAATTGGCAAGAAACTTAAAAGAGGGGGGTGGGCATCTTTAAATAAAATTTTCCCCATTTGCTTCTAAAATAAATCTCATGTGAAAACAGCTGATTTACAGAGTAAGGTATTACTTAAATGTCAAATGAAAAACCTAAATTTAAAAGCAGTATTTGCAGCTCTTCAAATAGTACCAGAATGGAATCAAGTTGAACCACAAAAAGAAGACATGTTCTGGACCATTGAAAGTTCTTTTTTTTTTTTTTTTTTTTGAGACGGAGTCTTGCTCTGTCTCCCAGGCAGTGGGGCAATCTTGGCTCACTGCAAGCTCCGCCTCCCGGGTTCACACCATTCTCCTGCCTCAGCCTCTCCGAGTAGCTGGGACTACAGGCGCCCGCCACCACGCCCGGCTAATTTTTTATATTTTTTAGTAGAGACGGGGTTTCACCGTGGTCTCGATCTCCTGAACTCATGATCCGCCCGCCTCGGCCTCCCAAAGTGCTGGGATTACAAGCATGAGCCACCGCGCCTGGCCTGGACCATTGAATGTTCTATAGGCCCTGTGTTCATCTCTGTAGAAGAGAAAATTTTTTGTGATATCCATCAGCCCAAGGGTTGATTTGAAAATAGCTCAAAGTATAAAATTTGACATATAAAATATAAAATTTAAAATGGAAAAGTGGAAATGAAAAGACATTTTAAATCTCAAGAGCAGAGCACAATAATGACCACGTTACATTTGAAGTAATGGGTTTCAGGAAGCCTGAATGTATTAGGTTTAGATCTCTTCTGATAACTCAAAGGAGTCCATATATTTTATTTATCTTCATGACAAACATGAGTAGATGAAGAAACTGAGGGATAATAAATGTATGTATTTGTCCAAGGTCATATCGTCAGTGCCTCCAATTACGTGCTTCTTTCATTGAACTATGTTGGAAATAATGATAGGGTCTTTGATATAAAGAGATCTACATTCTTTTTATATCAAAAAGATATTTAAAAATCTTTGATAAAAAGAAAGTTACTCTTTGATTAAATCTTTGCTATAAAGAGAATTCAAATCTCTTTATATCAAATTACATAAAATCAAGTTAGGCAATGTAAGTAAGAAGTACCTGATAACAGATGAAAGGAAGAAAAGAATTTCATTTTATCTATGGAGAAAATGACTCATTTTTAGTATCTAACAGAACACAATCTATTATCTCTTTTTGTTTGTTTTTTTTTAGAGACAGGGTCTCACCCTATCACTTAGGCTGATCATAGCTCACTGGAACTTTTGGGCCCAGCTGATCTTTTTTTTTTCTTTTTTTTTTTTTTGAGACGGAGTCCTGCTCTGTCGCCCAGGCTGGCATGCAGTGGCACGATCTCGGCTCACCACAACCTTCACCTCCAGTTCAAGCAATTCTCCTGCCTCAGCCTCCCAAGTAGCTGGGATAACAGGCATGTGCCACCACGCCTGGCTAATTTTGTATTTTTAGTAGAGATAGAGTTTCTCCATGTTGGTCAGGCTGGTCTCAAACTCCTGACCTCAGGTGATCCACCCGCCTCGGCCTCCCAAAGTGCTGGGATTACAAACGTGAGCCACCGCTCCCAGCCAGGCCCAGGTGATTTTCTTACCTCAGCCTCCTGAGTATCTGGGACTACAGGTGCATGCCACCATCATATTTTTTATGGTATTTCATTTTTAAATAAATTTTTATTAAAATATTTATTTTATATTACAAAAGTAACAAGCATTTATTTAGAAAATATAGAAATACAAATAAGCAAAAGATGAAAATAAAATTGGCCTTTAGCCCCACCAATTAGAGATAGCCAGTCCTAAAAAACATATTAAGAACCTGCTAACTGCCAAATACCACTGTGTCAGACTTCATCTCCCAGCATCCCCTTGATTCCCTTTCCACCAGGCATACTGGCCTTCTTACTGTTTCTTGAACATTTCTAACAGCGACCATTTTCCCTCCATTACATTTATGTACTTAAAGATGTAAAAAGATGAACAGTTCTTGGCATACAGTTATAATGCAATACATGCACACTATATATAGCATTTATTTTATTATTACATTACTAATTTGTAAGACTTAATGTTCAATTGATTTTATTTGTATTTCCTTGCTTCTTAGTGCAATCTATTTTTTCATAAGAGTACTAAGCAACTTTTTATTGAATTAGTTGATCATGGCTTTTTCCTGTTTATTTATGTGCTTATCATTTTCATGTGTGTTTATTTTTTAACTTTTATTTTAGGTTTGGGGGTATATGTGAAGGTTTCTTACATAGGTAACATGTGTCATAGGGGTTTGTTGTACATATTATTTCATCATCCAGGTATTAAGCCCAGTATCCATTAGTGATCTTTTCTGCTTCTCTCCCTCTTCCCACCTCAAGTAGACCCCAATGTCTGTTGTTTCCTTATTTGTGTTCATAAGCTTTTATCATATAGCTTCCACTTTTAAGTGTGTACATGTAGTATTTGGTTTTATGTTCCTCCATTAGTTTGCTAAGGATAAAAGCCTCTGGCTTTATCCACATCCCTGCAAAAGACACAATCTCATTCTTTCTTATGGCTGCATAGTATTCCAGGTGTATATATACCACATTTTCTTTATCCAGTCTGTCATTGATGGGCATTTAGGTTGATTCCATGTCTTTGCTATTGTGAATAGTGCTGCAATGAACATTCACCTGAATGTGTCTTTCTGGTAGAATGATTTATTTTCCTCTGGGTATATACCCAGTAATGAGATTGCTGTGTCAATTGGTAATTCTGCTTTTAGCTCTTTGAGGAATTGACATGCTACTTTCCACAATGGTTGAACTAATTTTTATACTCCAACCAACAGTGGATAAGTGTTCCCTTTTCTCCACAACTTTACCAGCATCTGTTATTTTTTGACATTTTAATAACAGTCATTCAGACTGGTGTGAGATGGAATCTCATTGTGATTTTGATTTGCATTTCTCTAATGATCAGTGATGTTAATCATTTCTTCATAAGCTGTTGAGTGCATGTATATCTTCTTTTGAGAAGTCTCTGCTCGTGTCCTTTGCCCACTTTTTAAAGGGGTTTGTTTTTCTCTTGTAAATTTGTTTAAGTTCCTTATAGATGCTGAATATTAAACTTTTGTCAGAGGCATAATTTGCAAATATTTTCTCTCATTCTGTAGGTTGTCTTTTTCCACTATTGTTAGTTTCTTTTGTTGTGCAGAAGTTCTGAAGCTTGATCAGATCCCATTTGTCAATTTTTGCATTTGTTGCAATTGCTTTTGGTGCTTTTGTCATGAAATATTTGCCCATTCTTATGTCCAGGATAGTATTGCCTATGTTGTCTTCCAGGGTTTTTATAGTTTTTGGTTTTACATTCAAGTCTTTAATCCATTTTGAGTTGATTTTTCTGTATGGTGTAAGGAAGGGGTCCAGCTTCAATCTTCTGCAAACGGCTAGCCAGTTATCCCAGAACCATTTATTGAATAGGGAGTCTTTTCTCCATTGCTGTGTCAGCTTTGTCAAAGATCAAATGGTTGTAGATATGTGGCCTTATTTCTGGGCTCTGTATTCTGTTCCATTGGTCTATGTGCCTGTTTTTGTACCAGTACCATGCTGTTTTGGTTACTGTAGCCTTGTAACATAAGTTGAAGTCAGATAATGTGATGCCTCCAGCTTTGTTCTTTTTTGCTTAGAATTGTCTATGTTATTCAGGCTTTTTTTGGTACCATATGAATTTTTAAATAGTTTTTTCTAGTTCTTTAAAGAATGGCATTGGTAGTTTGATAGTAATAGCATTGAATCTGTAAATTGCCTTGGGCAGTATAGCCATTTTAATTATATTGATTCTTCCTATCCATGAGCATGGGATGTTTTTCAATTTGTTTGTGTCTTCTCTTATTTCATTGAACAGTGTTTTGTAATTCTCATTGTAGAGATGTTTCACCCCCTAGGTTAGCTGTGTTTGTTTACCTTTTTTATTCATTTGGATGTGTTCTTTATTTAGTAAATATTATTATTTGCCAAATGAATTTCCCTAGCATCATTTGTCTTTTTTTTTTTATTATAAGCGTTTTTAAAACACTTTAAATTTTATCTAATCAATCTTTTTTGGATAACCTTTGTCTTGATCATCACATACTCTTATTCATTTGTTCAAAAAATACTTTTGAGCACAAACCATGAATTAAGTACACATAATAGGTATTTTTCTAGGTGTTAGAGATACACAGGTGAACTGGACAGACAGGATCATACATTCATGATCAGTACATTTGAAAGACGGAGCAATAAACAAGTAAGTAAGTCCATTTTTAAAATTAGATTTTAAAAAGTAAAATGAAAAAACTAAACAAGAAAATGAAATGAAGAAAGTACCTGGGAGATAATGATATGTGAACTGATATCTGAGAATAATTTCAACCATCTAGAGGAAAACCACTCTGGTTGGAGGTAACAGCAAGTGGAAGTGCTCTTAGGCAAAAAAAAAAAAAAAGACAGAGAGAGAGAGATTAAGAAACATAAAAAGCCCCGTATGGCTAGACCATAGTAAAGGAGGAAGACAATTGTGTGAGGAAAAGTCAGAGGTAGGTATGGCCTTGTAGGCCATAGAAAAGAGTTTAAATTTTATTTCAAGAGCAATGGGAAGCTATTAGATTTGATAGATGAAATATGATGGATAATATCAACTTTTAGTAGTATAGTTGACCTTTGAACAATGTTAGGGGCACCAACACCCAATCCCCACACAGCTGAAAATTAGTGTAACTTTGACTCCCCAAAAACTTAACTACTAATAACCTACTATTGACCAGAAGCCTTAACAGTAACATAAACAGTTGACTAACAGTGGATAGGCTTTGTATGTGATATGTGTTATACTATATTCTTACAATAAAGTAAGCTAGAGAAAAGAAAATTATTAAGAAAATCATAAAGAAGAGAAAATATATTTACTATTTATTAAGTGACAATGGATCATCATGAAGGTGTTCATCCTTGTCATCTTTAACACTGAGTAGGCTGAGGAGGAGGAGGAAGAAGAGGTGTTGGATCTCACTGTCTTTTTTTTTTTTTTTTTTTTGAGACGGAGTCTTGCTCTGTCACCCAGGCTGGAGTGCAGTGGCGGGATCTCGGCTCCCTGCAAGCTCCGCCTCCCGGGTTCACACCATTCTCCTACCTCAGCCTCCTGAGTAGCTGGGACTACAGGCTCCCACCACCATGCCCGGCTAATTTTTTGTATTTTTTGTAGAGACAGGGTTTCACGGTGTTAGCCAGGATGGTCTTGATCACCTGACCTCATGATCTGCCTGCTTCGGCCTTCCAAAGTGCTGGGATTACAGGCATGAGCCACCGCGCCTGGCCAGATCTCACTGTCTTGAGGGTGGCAGAGGCAGAAGAGGAAAAGGAGGTAAAAGGGGAGGCAGGAGAGGCAGGCACACTCAGTGTGACTCTGTGGAAATACAACATAATTTCTGTCTAACATTTTTGCTTTTTCATTTCTTTAAAAATGTTTCTATATGGCACCAATCTTCCTACCACAATTTGCTTTAGTTTTAGTCCCCATATCATGGAAGTATCTGTGTTGCAAAACAAGTCAAAAGCAGTCTTAATTAATCAGAACCCTTTTGCCAGATTGTCTAATGTGAATTTCTTTCCTGGCACTGCTGCTTCTACATCTTCCTCTTCATCATCTGGCACTGGTTTGGAAGCACTCATCTCCATCCAGTTGTTCTGTTAATTCTTCTGGTGTAGAGTCTATTAGCTCTTGAATTTCTCCAAGATCCATATCTTGAAACCCTTCACTTCCCACCATTTTTGCCAGATTCATGATCTTTTTTGTGATTTCTTTGATTGGCTCTATCATACATCCTGGGAAGTCATGCAAAACATCTGGACACAGTTTTCTCCAGTCAGAATTCATTGTTTTGGGCTTGATGGCTTCATGGCTTTTTCTATAACAATGATGGTAACTTCAATGGTATAATCCTTCCAGACTTTCATGTTGTTCTCTCTGTCGAGATTATCTTCCATAGCATTGACAGTCTTTTCCCTAAAGAACTATGTGTAATGAGTGTTAAAAATCCTTATGACCTCCTGATCTAAAGGCTATTAGAGATTGTGTTTGGAGACAAGTAGAACACTTCAACACCACAGGACCACTTCAACACCTGTGGTGTTGAATTCATCGGGTTCTGGGTGGCCAGGGGCATGATCTAATATCCAAAGAACTTTAAAAGGCAGCCCCTTACTGGCTAGGTACTTCCTGACTTCAAGGACAAAGCATTAATGGAATCAATTCAGCAAAAGAGTTCTTGTACAGACCTTATAGTACAACCAAAAGACTAGAAGCTAGTGTTTTTCTTTTCCTTTCAAGAGTTAGGGGTTAGCAGCTTTATAGATCAAGGTAGTTCTGATCATAAATGCAACTGCATTTGTGCAAAATAGTAGAGTTTGCCTATTCCTTCCTGTCCTAAATTCTAGTGTTTGCTCCTCTTTTTTTTTTTTTTGAGACCTAGGCTGGAGTGCAGTGGCACCATCTTGGCTCACTGCAATCTCCGCCTCCCAGGTTCAAGCAATTCTCCTGTCTTAGCCTCCTGAGTAGCTGGGACTACAGGCACCTGCCACCACACCTGGCTAATTTTTGTATTTTTAATAGAGACGGGGTTTCACCATGTTGGCCAGGCTGGTCTCGAACTCCTGACCTCATGATCTGCCTACCTCGGCCTCCCGAAGTGCTGGGATTACAGGTGTGAGCCACTAAACCGGCCTGCTCCTCTTTCTTACTAATAAATGTCCTTTGTGGCATTTTTTTTTCTAAAATAGAGCACTTTTATCTGCACTAAAAATCTGTTCAGGCAGACATCTTTTCTCCTCAGTGATTTTCTTGAGGGTGTCTGCTACATCTTGGTCCACAGAAGCTGTTTCTCTTATTGTCTCAACTTTTTTTTTAAACCAACCTTTCCGAATTTACCAAACCATTCTATGCTGGCATTTAATTCTTCAGCTTTAGATTCTTCACTGTCATTTTGCTTTAAGTTGTCATATAAAGACTTCATTTTTCACTCAAATAATATTAGAGTCTAACTATACATATGAATTTTTATAGTAATCCTGCATCCACATAAAAGCTGCATTTTCCACAAAAGATAAAATGATATTTTGCAAAAACCGCAAGGTTCTCACACCTGCTGGCATGGCTACAGCTATGGCTTCACGAATTTCCTTTTCTATTTTTTTTTTTTTTTACAGTGGTCCTTATGTTGGATTCGTTTATCTCAAAATGGTGGGCAACTGAAGCTGCAGACCTGAATCTATGGTACATATCAAGCAATTCAACTTCTTGTAATGTCATGACTTTTCTCTGCTTTTTAAGAGCACTTCCAGCATCACTAATGGCACTTTGTGTGGGTCCCATGGTGTTAGTCAGGGTTTACAGTATTGTACTAAACACGATGAAAAAGACACAAGAACCATCAGAGATTACTTTTTACTGGGATACACAATTTACTGGAGAGATGAACTGCTCAAGTGGAGGTGATTAGCATCACAGGGAGGTGTTTGAAGCAGGTAACTACCACACTTGAGGGCACTACAATAGCAACAGGAGCTGGCTCTGAAATTATTACAATAGTACAGTATGTACTACAGTTAATTTCATGCAGCTATAGTCTAATGTTACATCTTTACATTTGTTTATATTACTCTTCATTGCAAATGGCACCATATATGGTCTGTAAGTGTTTGCGTGTCTAGATTTTGATGAATCTTAATTTTATAGCAGATTTGTGTATATTTTGTGGTAGTAAGTAATAAAATAGACTAGTATCTATGTATATTTCATGAATTGTGACATACCTAACCTTTTCTCTTTTTTTCAGTATTTCTCGGCTACATAGTTTGTGAGATTTTTCAAATTGTCAAACATGTCTTAAAAATTTTTCCAATATATTTATTGCAAAAACTGCATATAAGTGGATCCATGCAGTTCAAACTGTTTTTTTCAAGAGCCGTCTGTATATGTTTAAAAACTGAGACCTTAAAATTGACATATATTCAACCCAACTGCTTATGTGTAGCTGTTGGGACTTATTAAACAATAAATTTATAGGTTGGGCAAGGTCTATGGGAAATTGATCAGGACTCCTCAATAATACCATCAAAAACTAGGATTCTTTTAGCATTTTTTTTCTTATATCATGGATAAGTTGACTTGTTCCTCAGGTGCAAGATGGCTGTAACAGCTCCAGTCATCACATCGACATGACTCCCAAAGTGTCTGCAACAACAATTGCATTTTAAAAAGAGCTTTTTTAGTCTTACTCCTTTACATTTGAAAAAAAAATTAAGGGCTTCAAAAATGCTGATGACGTTGATTTTAAAATTATATTTTTAGGAAATAGCTGCATGATAAAATGAAGGTCATCTAATTTTTGAAGTTGATTTCAAAGAAGATAGATTCACCCATTTATTCAATAAGTATTGAGCACTATTATATGCCAGTCATTGTTCTAGGTGCTTGGAATATAACAGTAAACAAAGCAGACAAAAACTTGACCTTTATGGAATTTACATATTTGGAAGGGGAAGACAGATAGTAAACAAAATACTAAAGTAAAATATGTAGCACATTAGATGTTGATGAATACTAATAATAAATCTTGGTGAATTGTGAACCTGTTCATTCCTATGGAAAATATTAAAGGAAAATTATTTTTTGTTAAGAGAATAAGTTGAATTTTTATTATGGTGGTATGAAAAGATCCAGGGGACCATTTCACAAATGGTTTTGAGCTTCAGGTAAGAGTAAGGGAAAGAGGTAAAGCTTTGGAAGCAAGAAACCCTGAAGTGCTTGTCGAAGCTACTGGGAAAGATGTGAACCTCTAAAACAAGAGAGTAGTGATTCAAGAGAGGAAGAAAGAGGCTTCACATAAATGCCATCTTTGGCAATGAGGAGGGTGAGAGAAGGAATAAATTTTTCAGATGTTTGCAAAGCAATCCTTGTCCTTAGGGTAGAGCAAGGTTTTAGTTAAGAAAGGAAGTAAACTTTCTATGAGTATCTCAGTGAGCATCTGACACTATTCAATCTACACAGCATTTAACCTTGAAGCTTTTTCCCAATGATTATCAAGAATCAGCAAACAAATATGCATCGCTTTCAGCAAAACAGTCCTGTGGGCTCGTGTAGTGGACGTTGTTTTCTCACACCACTAATAATGAAATGTAATATCTATAAAAGGTAGAATTAATATGCAAAATGAGTTCATTTTAAGCCCAGTTCAGAGTCACAGCAAAATTGAGCAGAAAGTACAAAGAGTTCCCATAGAACCCCTGTACCTTCCTTTACAAGAAAAGCTCATGTCCTATCAGCATTCCTCACCAGAGTGGTACAATTATTATAATCAAAGAATCTACACTGACACATCAATATCACCCAGAGTCCCTAATTTACACTAGGGATCATTCTTGGTGTTGTGCATGCTACGGTTTTAAAAATGTATAATGACATGTATCCACCATTTTTTATTTATTTATTTATTTTTGAGACGGAGTCTCACTCTGTCGCCCAGGCTGGAGTGCAGTGGCGCGATATCGACTCACTGCAAGCTCTGCCTCCCGGATTCACGCCATTCTCCTGCCTCAGCCTCCTGAGTAGCTGGGACTACAGGTGCCCACCACCACATCCGGCTAATTGTTTTGTATTTTTTTTAGTAGAGACGGAGTTTTAGCGTGTTAGCCAGGATGGTGTCGATCTCTTAACCTCGTGATCCGCCCGCCTCAGCTGCCTCGGCCTCCCAAAGTGCTGGGATTACAGGCGTGAGCCACAGTGCCCGGCCTTCTATCCACCATTATAGTATCATATAGAATAGTTTCACTGCTGTAAAAATCTTTTGTGTTCTGCCTTTTCATCCTCACCCCCAACCCCAACTTCTGGCAACCACTACTCCTTTTACTGTCTCCATAGCTTTGCCTCTTCCAGAATATCATATTGCTGGAATCCTACAGTAGGTATCCTTTTCAGATAGGTTTCTTTCACTTAGTAATATGTATTTAAGATTCCTCCATGTCTTTTCATGGATGGTACCTCATTTTCTTTTAGTGCTGAGTAATGCTGTACTGACTGAATATATCACAATTAATCTATTCTCCTTCTGAAGTAAATCTTGATTGTTTCCAGGTTTTTGAAATTAAGAATAAAGTTGCCAAAAACATTTGCATGTAGCTTTTGTGTGAACATACTTTTCAGCTCATTTTGGTAAATACCAAGGTGTGCGACTGCTGGATAGTGTATTATTTTTGTAAGAATCTGCCAAGCCATCCTCCAAAGTGGTTATACTATTTTGCATTTCCATCAGCAATCAATGAAAGTTTTGCTTGTTTCATTTCCTCACCAGTATTCTGTGTTGACAATGTTCTGGATTTTGGCCATTCCAATAGGTGTGTATTATCTCATTTTTGTTTTAATTTGCATTTCCCTGAAGACATGTGTTGTGGTAAATCTTTTCATATGCTTATTTGCCATGTATTACCTGTGTATTCTTTGGCACTGTGTCTATTCAGGCCTTTGACTTATTTTTTAACTGGATTGTTTGTTTTCCTATTTTTGAGTTTTAAGACATCTTTGTATATTTGGATAACAGTCCTTTATCTGAAATGTTTTTCGCAAATATTTTCTCCCTGTCTGGGACTTGTCTTCCCATTCTTTTTTGACAGTGTCTTTTGTGAAGCAGATGTTTTTAATTTTATTAAAGTCCAAATTGTCAATTACTTTTTTCATGAATCATGCCCTTGTGTATCTAAAAAAAATCATTGCCATACCCAAGTCCATCTAGATTTCCTTCTGTGTTATCATCTAAGACTTTTATAATTTTACATTTTACATTTAGGTCTATAACCTATTTTGAGTTAACTTTTATTAAAAGTGTAAAGTCTGTATCAAGAGACTTTTTTATTTTTTATTTTTGCCTGGTGATGTTCAGTTTTTCTAGCACCATTTGTTGAAAATGATATCTTTGTTCCATTGTATTGCCATGTACCCTTTGTCAAAAATTAATTGACTATATTTATGTGGGCCTATTTCTGGACCCTATCTATTCTGTTGATCTATTTGTCGATTCTTTTGCAAATACAGTTCTGTCTTGATTGCTGTAGCTTTATAGTAAGTCTTGAAGTAAGATAGTGTCAGTCCTGCAACTTTGTTCTTCTCCTTCAGTATTATTGAGTTGGCTATTCTAGGTCTTTTGCCTCCCCACATAAACTTCCTTTTTTTTGAGACAGGGTTCTCACTCTATTGCCCAGGCTGAAGAGCAGTGGTGTTGATCACAGCTCATGGCAGCATCAACCTCCTGGGCTCAGGGAATCTTCTGCTCCCAGCCTCCTGAGTAGCTGGGATTACAGGCATGCACCACCAGGCCCAGCAATTTTTTTTGTAAACCCGGAGTTTCACTATGTTGCCCAGGCTGGTCTTAAACTCTTAGGCTCAAGCAATCCTCCTGCCTCAGCCTCCCAAAGTGCTAGGATAACAGGCGTGACCCACTGTGCCCAGCCTCCATATAAACTTTAGAATAAGTTTGTCAACATCCACAACACAATGTGCTGGAATTTTTATTGAAATTATGTTGTATCTATAGATTAATTTAAGAACTGAAATCTTGACAATCATGAGTCTTTCTAGCTATGAACGTGTAATATCTCTCCATTTATTTAGTTCTTCTGATATTTTCATCAGAGTTTTGTCATTTTTCTTATACAGATCTCATATATATTTAGTTAGATATATACCTAAATATTTACTGTTGGAGGGTGCTAATGTAAATGGTAATGTGTTTTTAATTTCAAATTCCACTTGTTGATTTCTGGTATACAGGAAAGTGATTGACTTTTGTACGTTAACCTTGCGTGCTGCAATGTTGCTATAATCACTTATTAGCTCCAGGAGTTTTTTGGTCAGTTTTTATAAATTTTCTACATGGATGGTTATATCATTTGCAAACAAAAACAGTTTTATTTCTTCCTTCACAATCTGTATACTATTTGTTTATTTATTTATTTATTTATTTATTTATTTACTTATTTAATTATTTATTTTTGTCTTCTTGTATTGGCTAGGGCTTCCAGCATGATGATGAAAAGGGGTGATGAGTCAGGCACAGTGGATCACTCCTGTCTGTAATCCCAGCACATAGGGAGGCCGAGGTGGGTAGATCACTTGAGGTCAGGAGTTCAAGACCATCGTGGCCAACATGGTGAAATCCTGCCTCTACTAAAAATACAAAAACTAGCCAGGCATGGTGGCACATGTCTGTAATCCCAGCTACTCAGTAAAATTGCTTGAACCTGGGAAGAAAAGGTTGCAGTGAGGCAAGATCACACCACTGCATTCCAGTCTGGGTGACAGAGTGAGACTCCATCTCAAAAAACAAAAAACAAATAAAGAAAAAAGAAAAGGAATGGTGAGAAAGAACAAAATTGTCTCACTTCTGGTATTAGTAAGAAAGCTTCTGGTCACCCATCATTAATTAGTGTTAGCTGTAAGTTTTTTGTAGATGTTCATCATCAACTTAAGGAACCTTCCCTCTATTTCTACTTTGTTGTTTGTTTTTATTATGATGGGTATTGGACTTTGTCAAATGTTTTTTTCTGCGCTATTGATATAATTGTGTGATTTTTCTTCTTTAGTCTGTTCATGTGATAGATTGTCAATTAAATGTTTAATGTTAAGCCAGCCTTACATACTGGGAAAAATCTGACTTGGTCATGGTGCATAATTATTTGTATATATTGTTGGACTGGATTACCAGTATTTTGCTGAGTGGTTTTGCATATATGTTCATGAGAGATATTGGTATGTTATTTTATGTTCTTGTAATGCCTTTACAGTAATCTATGAGGTAATGCTGACCTCATAGAATGAGTTAGAAAATATTCTTTCTGATTCTATCCTCTGAAAATGATTACAAAGAATTAGTATAATGTTTTCTTAAATGTCTAGTAGTACTCACCAGTGAACTTATATGAGCTTGATTCTTTCTGTTTTGGGAGGTTATTAATTATTGATTCAATTTTTTTAAATAGGGATAGTCCAATTCAGATTATCAATTTCTTATTGTGTGAATTTTGGCAGATTGTACCTTCTAGAAATTCATTTAGGCTATCAAACTTGTGGCCAAAAGTTGTTCATAGTATTCCTTTATTATCCCTTCAATGTCCATGGGATCTGTAGTGATGTCTCCTCTATTATTTCTAGTTTAAAAAAACTTTTAGATACAAGGTCTCCTCTGGTACCTAGGCTGGAGTGCAGTGGTGTGATCATAGCTCACTAACCTCGAACTCCTGGGCTTAGTCAATCGTCTTGCCTTGGCTTCCCAAAGTGCCAGGATGAGCCACAGGCAGGAGCCACCACAGTGGAGCTCTCAATTCTGATACTAATAATTTGTGTCTTCTCTTTTTTTCCTTAGCCTGACTAGAGTAATCAACTTTATGTCTTTTAAAAGAACCAACTTTTTGGTTTTATCCATTTTCTTTTTTGATTTTCTGTTTTTGATTCGATTGATATCTACTTTAATTTTTTATTATTTCTTTTCCTCAGCTTACTTTGAATTTAATTACTTTTCTTTTTTGTAGTCTCCTAAAATAGAAGCTTATATTATTGATTTTAGATCTTTCTTCTTTTCTATTACAGCACTCAATGCTATAAATTTCCCTCTAAGCATTGCTTTCACTGTATCCTACAATATTTCAACTCTATTGTTATTTAGCTCAAAAGAAGTTCTTAATTTCTGTTGGGATTTCTCTTTGACCTGTATGTTATTCAGAAGTGTTCTGTGTGATCTCCAAATATTTGGGAGTTTTTCAGCTATCTTTCTATTATTCATTTCTAGTTTAATTCTATTGTGGCCTGAGAGGATATATTGTATGATTTATATTCTTGTAAATGTGTTAAGGTGTGTTTTATGGTGCAGAATGCGGTTTATCTTGCTATATGTTCCTTAAAAAATAATGTATGTTCTGCTGTTATTGGATAAAGTAGTCTATAGATGTCAGTTACATCTAATTGATTAATGGTGCTGTTGAGTTCAGCTATGTCCTAAATGATTTTCTGTCTGCTCTATCTGTCTATTTCTGACACAGGGCTGTTGAAGTCTCCAACCATAATAATGAATTAATCTATTTTTCTTTGCAGTTTTATCAATTTTGTCTCATATATATTGATGCTCCATTGTTTGGCACATACACGTTAAGAATTGTTATATCTTCTTGGAGAATTTCCAACCTTTCCATCATATGTAACATTTCCCTTTATTCCTGTTAATTTTTCTTGCTCAGAAGTTTCCCCTGTTGGAAATTAACAGAACTACTCTGGCTTTATTTGATTAGTGTTAGCATGCTTTCTCTTTCTCTATTCTTACGCTTCTAATCTATACTTGACTTTATATTTAAAGTGGGGTTCTTATAGAAAACATATACTTGGTAGGGTGGTATTGGTTTGATCCACTCTGACAATCTCTATGTTTTAATTGACGTATTTAGACCATTGATACTTTTTTTTTATTATCATCCCTGTGATTACCCAGGGAGCTGCTTAAATTGATTATTGATATAGTCAAATGAATAATTAATATCTACCCTGTTTGTTACTGTTTTCTATTTTTCATTGCCCTTACTTTCTGCTCCTATTTTTTTGCTCCTTTTTCTGTTATTTTAGGTTTTAACTATTTTATATCATTCTATTTTCTCTCCCTTCTCAGTAATATGAATTATCTTTCTTTTTGACTTTTTAGTGGCTGCCCTGAAGGTTGCAATGTACATTTACAACCAGTCCAATTCTCCCTTCAAAAAACACAATACTGTTTCATGGCTAGTGCAAGTACCTAATAATAAGTCACTCCTAATTTCTTTCTCTCATTCTTTGTATCTTTACTGTTATTCATTTCACTTGCACATAAGCTGTAATCTTTCAATACATTATTGCTATTATTATTTCAAAAAAATGTTATCTATTATATCAATTTAAAATAAGAAAAATAGGCCAGGTGCGGTGGCTCACTCATGTAATCCCAGCACTTTGGGAGATGGATGGATTGCTTGAGCTCAGGAATTCAAGACCAGCCTGGGCAACATAGCGAAACCCTGTCTCTACTAAAAATATAAAAAAAAATTGCTGGGCATGGTGGCATGGGCCTGTGGTCACAGCTACTCGAGAGGCTGAGGTGAGAGGATTGCTTGAGCCCGGGAGGCAGAGGTTACAGTGAACCGAAACCAAGCTACTGCACTCCAGCCTAGGTGACAGAGTGAGACCCTGTCTCAAAAAAATGAAAAAAAAAAAAATTTATTTATCTTCACTTATTTCTTCTCTAATGCTCTTTGTAACTTTAGTATGTAGATCCAAGTTTCTAACCCGTATCATTTTTCTTATCTCAGTAACTTCTTTTAACATTTCTCACAAAGCAGATCTACTGGCCACAGAATGCCTCAATTTTCATTTGTCTGAGAAAACCTTATTTCTTCTTCACTTTTGAAAGACAATTTTGTAGGGTACAGAATTCTAGGTTGTGGGTTGTTTTCTCTCAACGTGAAATATTTCATTCCACTCTTTTCTCCTTTGTAGGGTATCTGAGAAGAAGTCAGATGTAATTCTTATCATTAGTACTTAAAAGATTGCTTCTGTTCCTTTCTCTCTTCTCCTTCCATTCTTTTTTTTTTTTTTTTTCCAGTGGAAAATAACTTTTATTGAGACTCCACCAACTGCAAAATCTGTTCCTGGCATTAAGCTCCTTCTTCCTTTGCAATTCGGTCTTTCTTGAGTGGTCCCATGAATCCTTTCTTCTCCTCCATGGTCTGGAAGCGGCCATGGCCAAACTTGGAGGTGGTGTCAATGAAGTTAAGGTCAATCTTCTCCAGAGCCCGCCGCTTCGTCTGCACCAGCAAGGACTTGCGAAGGGTGAGCACCCGCTTCTTGGTTCCCACCACACAGCCTTTCAGCATGACAAAGTCATTGGTCACTTCACCATAGTGGACAAAGCCACCCAGAGGGTTGATGCTCTTGTCAGACAGGTCATAGTCAGTGGAGGCATTGTTCTTGATCAGCTTGCCATCCTTGATAAGGTAGCCCTGGCCAATCACCCATGGTGGTTGTGGGCATTGTGGGCTACGTGGAAACCCCTCGAGGCCTCCGGACCTTCAAGACTGTCTTCGCTGAGCACATCAGTGATGAATGCAAGAGGCGTTTCTATAAGAATTGGCATAAATCTAAGAAGAAGGCCTTTACCAAGTACTGCAAGAAATGGCAGGATGAGGATGGCAAGAAGCAGCTGGAGAAGGACTTCAGCAGCATGAAGAAATATTGCCAAGTCATCCGTGTCATTGCCCACACCCAGATGTGCCTGCTCCCTCTGCGCCAGAAGAAGGCCCACCTGATGGAGATCCAGGTGAACGGAGGCACTGTGGCCGAGAAGCTGGACTGGGCCCGCGAGAGGCTCGAGCAGCAGGTACCTGTGAACCAAGTGTTTGGACAGGATGAGATGATCGACGTCATCGGGGTGACCAAGGGCAAAGGCTACAAAGGGGTCACCAGTCGTTGGCACACCAAGAAGCTGCCCCGCAAGACCCACCGAGGCCTGCACAAGGTGGCCTGTATTGGGGCGTGGCATCCTGCTCGGGTAGCCTTCTCTGTGGCACGCGCTGGGCAGAAAGGTTACCATCACCGCACTGAGATCAACAAGAAGATCCTTCTATTCTTTCCTTCTCTGTATATTACACCTTTTATAGTTGCTCCATGTTTCTTAGATATTATGTTTTGGTTTTGTTCAGTGTTTTTTTCTTTGATTCTCAGTTTTAGAAGTCTTTATTTATATATCTGCAATCACAGGGATTCTTTCCTCTGCCATGTCCAGTCTACTAATGATCCCTTACAGGCATTCTTGACTTCTGTTCCAGTGTTTTTGATCTCTAGCATTTCTCTGATTATTTCTTGGAATTACCATCTGTCTACTTACATTACCAAACTATTATTGTGTGTTGTCTTAGCATAGTAACTGCAGTTGTTTTAAATTCATAGGTATTGTAATTTCAACATCTTTACCATATTTGACATTGATTCTGAAGCTTGCTCTGTCTTTTCAAGCTATGTTTTTGTCTTTTAGTATGACTTCTAATTTTTTGTTGAAAGCCAGGCATGATGTACTGAGTGAAAGAAACTCAATAAATTGTAATGTGAAGATAAGAGGTCAGGGGAGGTGAAGCATTCTATAGTCCTATAGCAGGTCTCAGTCTTTTAGTGAGCCTGCGCCTATGAATGGTGACTTTCACGAGTGCTTTTCATTCCACTCTTTTCCTGTCCTTAAGTGGGACAAGATCACTGGAGGGGGCTGGAATTGGGTATTTCCCTTCTCCAATGTAGAAGCTAAAGAGAGGGCTGGAGTTGGGTATTTTTCTTCCCCCGTATGGAAGGCTAGAGCCAGTGAAATTTGGGTATTTTCCTTCTTCTAGTTCAGCTAGGCTCTGACAAAAATCCCAATAGTTTAGGCTCTAATATTATAAAATAGTTTCTCTTGAGTATAGGCCTTGTTAAGAACACTATACTCTGATGGAGCTGAGGGGGAGTTTTCTCTGATATTCACTGTGAGAACCTCGTAGAGCTCCAGGAAGCAAAACTCACAAAAGTGTGGGAGTCTTCCAGAATTTTTTCTTTGCAGACTTATCTGCACTGAACCTCCAGCAATTCATCAATTACAGTTCAGGTTTTCCTACCCAGTTACTGTTTTCATGGAGGTTTCTGCCTGTGCATTTCTGCTCCAGTAAGTTGTTCTTGTATGGTCTGTCTTTCAAATTTTTTAAGTAGGGTTTTGACCTGTCACCTCACTTCTCTGACAGTTCTGAGAGTGTTGATTTTTCAGTTTGCTTAGATTTTTACTTGTTTTTAGGATGAAGTGACTATTTCCAAGCTCCTTCCTGACATGCCAGATCAGAAACTGAAAGTCCTAAGCCTCATATTCTGTGGGTGGGTGTGTTCACATCCTGCCTGCTCCAGTGCACCCACCTCACACTCTCTTTCCCTTCCTTGTCCCCTTGTGAGATTTCTAGGTCCAATACAAAGACTGTGTTCTACTCGTTCAACTACTTTGGCTCATCTGAGTATTATAATAAACAATCACAAAAAAAAATGAAGTAAAAGAAAAATCCATCAAAGAATTGAGATATTTGAGAAATAGAAAGGAGATTAGTGTTTTATAAAACTTAGAAATAGATTTTTTAAATGTTTCTTCATTGACTTATGTGAAAGGACTTTTCTTAATTTAACAAATTATATGCTTTTGTTTATAGCCTCAAAACTATCTTGTGTAGCTAAGAATGGGTAAATAATCAGGCTTTACTAAAGGACTAAAGTAAAGATCTTCTATAAGTAGCATTTCTGCTACTCAAGGAAGAGATAAACTTCATGGCATAACCTTGCCAATGTATGTTAAGAATAACCCTGACACAAGACAGCAAAGCTCTTTTTTCAGCCAACATGCCATGAAAGAAAGAAGACAAGGGGCGATCTCCACTCTCTAAGTGAACCACTAAACCCACCAAAGAAGAAACGAGGGAAATAGAAAGAGGACCCTTGCCTGAGATAATGGATCTACATGTATGAGTAGTAGAACCCTGCTCAAAGTACAAGGAAGGGGAAAAAAAGTTAGTTTATTTGGAATTTTGGACATTAAGAGTCTTTATTGTTCATTTTATTTTAACTTACATGAATGGCTTATTGCTTCAATTAATAAATATTTCATTTCTTTTCAACATATTCATGAAACTTAAATCTGAAATGAACAGTGCAACATGTGAATGTTTAGAACATTATAAAATTAAACACAAAATCTGTCTGGCGATCTTCCCAGCATCTTAGGAAAAAAGTTGACAAAATTTCAAGCAGCAGAAGGGGGCAGTAAAACTCAACAGAATGCTCTGGAAGATTTTTAAGATTCTTCCTTATTTTCTCTTCATGTAGAGTATTTCCCAACAAATTTCAGACACTAATAGAAATTTTGTACAACAGATCCATATATTTGCCTAAAATAGACCAGAAACATTGAATATATGCAAACATGAGAGCTATAAGTTTTACGTAATCAAACCTTTTTTTATGGTACACAGTAGTCACAGTACTTTTCCATATAAAACAGGTTTAGTTGTCTTAATTTAGTTTGGCACATTTAATACACTCCCATGACCAGCATCCCAAATGTACCTATCCATTTTATTTTATTGTCTCAGAATTGTAAAAATTATTTAATAAATTATGTAATTTTTTTCCTTATGCTCAGATTTGCACTTCTTTCTAAAACTCTGCCCATCCTTAAAGTCTCAGATACTCCTTGAACTTTTTTTTTTTTTTTTTTTGACTTTCCAGGTACATGGAACTCTCTTCACTCTATCCTGCTGTATAATTGACAGAATTTCCACTATGAGATAGATGGAGTTCAATTCCTTTGAGTTTAAAATAATCTAAATATGATTATTCCTTATGCCCTGTTTTTCCCTCACTTTTGTATTCAAAATCTCTTTTCAGACAACAGCACATACTTCTATACATAATAGGTATACAATTAATATCTGATAAGGAAGACAATGATGATGATCACTTCAAAATGAATTCAGGATTGTAATGTAAAATTTTAGTACACTCTCACAGTCTGGATTCTAACATGGCTTCTAACCCAAACTAACGTTAGTAGCTCTAACTATAAACTTCAAATTTCAGTAGATGCAACCTACTCCTTTAAAATGAAACAGAAAATTGAAATTATTAAATTATCAAAAAGAAAATTATCTACGCTCTTAGTTGAAATTTCATGTAAGATTCCATGCAATAAATGGGAGTGCCATAAATGGAATGATTAAATATGACTAGAGCAGGAGAAAGGCTTCCTAGATGAGATGGAATTTTAGTCATTTGTGTCTCATGTAGAATCAGATGTGTACATTAAGCAAAACGTTTTTAAAAAAAAACTCCAAGTAAGTCTCTTATTTATTTTTTTCTTATAAGACTTCTACAAATTGAGGTACCTGGTGTAGTTTTATTTCAGGTTTTATGCTGTCCTTTTCCTGTAATGCTAAGGACTTAAGACATAACTGAATTTTCTATTTTCCACTTCTTTTCTGGTGTATGTACATATATATATATATACACACATATACATATATATATTTTTTAGTATCTCACCCTCACATACTCCTCCCTGAGCACTACCCATGATAGATGTTAAACAAAAGCAAAGATGAAATTCCAACTGTCAAAATCTCCCTTCCATCTAATTAATTCCTCATCCAACTATGTTCCAAAACGAGAATAGGAAATTAGCCCCAATAAGCCCAGACAACTGAAAAGTAAATGCTATGTTGTACTTTGATCCATGGTCACAACTCATAATCTTGGAAAAGTGGACAGAAAAGACAAAAGAGTGAACTTTAAAACTCGAATTTATTTTACCGGTGTCTCCTATGAAGGGCTAGCAACCAAAATAATCCACGCATCAGGGAGAGAAATGCTTGAAGGCAGACGTTTTGGACATTTAGCGTCCCTGCAAATTCTGCCCATCGCCGCTTCCTTTGTCCATCAGAAGGCAGGAAACTTTATATTGGTGACCCGTGGAGCTCACATTAACTACTTACAGGGTAACTGCTTAGGAGCAGTATTATGAGGAGAATTTACCTTTCCCCCCTTTCCAAGAAACAGGTGGGGGTGAAGGTACGGAGAACAGTATTTCTTCTGTTAAAAGCAACTTAGCTACAAAGATAAATTACAGCTATGTACACTGAGGGTAGCCATTTCATTCCACAAAATAGAGTTTTTTAAAAAGCTATGTATGTATGTGCTGCATATAGAGCAGATATACAGCCTATTAAGCGTCGTCACTAAAACATAAAACATGCCAGCCTTTCTTAACCTTACTCTCCCCAGTCTGTCCCGACGTGACTTCCTCGACCCCCTAAAGACGTACAGACCAGACATGTCGGCGGCGGCGGGAGAGGGGATTCCCTGCGCCCCCGGACCTCAGGGCCGCTCAGATTCCTGGAGAGGAAACCAAGTGTCCTTCTGCCCTCCCCCGGTATCCCATCCAAGGCGATCAGTCCAGGACTGGCTCTCGGAAGCGCTCGGGCAAAGACTGGGAGGAAGAAAAGACATCTGGCGGAAACCTGTGCGCCTGGGGCGGTGGAACTCGGGGAGGAGAAGGAGGGATTAGACAGGAGAGTGGGGACTACCCGCTCTGCTCCCAAACTGGGGCAGCTTCCTGGGTTTCCGATTTTCTCATTTGCGTGGGTAAAAAACCCTGCCCCCACCGGGCTTACGCAATTTTTTTAAGGGGAGAGGAGGGAAAAATTTGTGGGGGGTACGAAAAGGCGGAAAGAAACAGTCATTTCGTCACATGGGCTTGGTTTTCAGGCTTATAAAAAGGAAGGTTCTTTTGGTTAGCGACCAGTTGTCAAACGACTTGCAGTGAGCGTCAGGAGCACGCCCAGGAACTCCTCAGCAGCGCCTCCTTCAGCTCCACAGCCAGACGCCCTCAGACAGCAAAGCCTACGCCCGCGCCGCGCCCGGCCCGCCGCTGCGATGCTAGCCCGCGCCCTGCTGCTGTGCGCGGTCCTGGCGCTCAGCCATGCAGGTGAGTACCTGGCGCCGCGCACCGGGGACTCCGGTTCCACGCACCCGGGCAGAGTTTCCGCTCTGACCTCCTGGGTCTATCCCAGTACTCCGACTTCTCTCCGAATAGAGAAGCTACGTGACTTGGGAAAGAGCTTGGACCGCTAGAGTCCGAAAGAACTCCGTGGATATTCCAGCTTTCCCACAAGGCCTGATCATTATGAGCCAGTTACTTAACCGATCTGAGACACTCTCACCTCCTAAATAGGGATAGATGATACTAATTTGCAGGTTGTCATTATGATACGACAGGATCTGATCAATATATGTGAATTGTTTATATTTGGAACCTCTTTTTATTGAGTGGAAGAAGTTGTTCTAAATACTCTAGTCAGTTCTTTCCTACCCCCAGGAAAGCCCGGGTTATGTTTTAAGATAAGCAAAATGTCTTAAAAGTAAGCTGTTTTACTTTGAATTTTTCCCTAAATGTTGATTAGTGTACTAGATCCATTTTAATTCGGAAAGTGAAGTGCTACTTATTTGAACTTCTTAAAAATGCTAATTTTAACATCTAAAGAGTTAACTAAGAAAAGCTTAGTAACACGATGTACCAAGTTAAATATGCTGTTATCCTTATTTAGAATAGAAAATTGGTATTTCTACGTTTTATCCATTCTAAGGCAGGTTAAAAAATTGTATTTCCATGACTACCTATATATTTCTTGAATTTATTATTGTAAAGTTGATTCATAGTAAAACAATTAAATGTTCAAATTAAGATTAAGACACTAGAGAATGATTTATTTGTTGTCCTTTAATTGTAGCAAATCCTTGCTGTTCCCACCCATGTCAAAACCGAGGTGTATGTATGAGTGTGGGATTTGACCAGTATAAGTGCGATTGTACCCGGACAGGATTCTATGGTGAAAACTGCTCAACACGTAAGTTTGTCCTTTGGTTGCCTCATTAGGAGTGGGGCTGGATAGTTATCATTGTATAGATTTGTGTCTTATTATGAGTCCCATTAATTTCTCCCTCCCTTTCTTCGTCTTCTTGCAGCGGAATTTCTGACAAGAATAAAATTACTTCTGAAACCCACTCCAAACACAGTGCACTACATACTTACCCACTTCAAGGGATTTTGGAACGTTGTGAATAACATTCCCTTCCTTC
This sequence comes from Symphalangus syndactylus, assembly GCF_028878055.3. Taxonomy (NCBI): domain Eukaryota; kingdom Metazoa; phylum Chordata; class Mammalia; order Primates; family Hylobatidae; genus Symphalangus; species Symphalangus syndactylus. The sequence goes on from NC_072434.2 coordinate 36,018,572, forward strand.
GAAATGCAATTATGAGTTATGTGTTGACATGTAAGTACAAGTGTCTTTCTAAGGTTTTTAGCTCTCTCAAAGAAAAATATGCTTTATAATACTGTAAGCCTAATCTAAAAACATATTTCCAAGCCTATCAAAAAGACTTTAAGATACCTTTTAAGTTTGCCTTCCATCTTAATGGCCAAAAATAGTGACATTTAGTCCCATCCAGTTTATACAGTCTACTCACAACTCTGTATACCTCTTCTAACCTTTACTGTTTGGTCAGTTTGTGGAGGAGGCATGGTCCAGCTGTTTATTGAATGCCCATGGGCCACAGAATTGTTCTGAACATGTAGCATCCATTAAAATAAATTTGGATTTGGATCAGCAAGAAAATAACTTTCCATGATTCTAAAGTGGGTGCCATACTCAGCCATTCCTTTCATAGGCCTCTTGGATAGTGAGCAGATGGCTACCTGAAAAATCAATATTGCCAGATTATAATGTGCAGAGTATATGTATTTTATTAAAGATGTATTTCAAATGGCCGTTAGACTATAAAGTGTAGTTGTTTTAAAATAGATTATTTTTTATTTTTGGAGTTAAATTCAACCTCTGGTGCCACTTTCCACATTTTACAATAAAAATAATGGTTGATTTACTTAAAAAATGAGAATAAATAAAACATTTTTTTCTTTGAAAATTTCAGCTAGATCACATTTGATTGACAGTCCACCAACTTACAACGTTGACTATGGCTACAAAAGCTGGGAAGCCTTCTCTAACCTCTCCTATTATACCAGAGCCCTTCCTCCTGTGCCTGATGACTGCCCGACTCCCTTGGGTGTCAAAGGTGAGTAAGAAGAATCCATTAGAGATGTATTAACTATAAGAGGGGCTGCATTGCTGCCAAAAAAAATTGACCTTAGACTACCATTTATTTATTAACAAAAGCAGTTTTTACTTTTATCATGGATATCTATGGGCATTTTTAAAAGTATGTAAACTATTATGTAAAAGCAAATGAGCATCTTGGTATAATGTCTTAATATTTTCAAATTACTTCATTAGAAATGAAATAATTCTAATTAAAATAGATAAAATCATTCAGTAAGAAGTTGTTCCCCCGTATCTTAGAACTGTTGTTTATATTATGATCCTATTCACAATTGTAATTCTCATATAAATGAAGAATTCCTGGTAGATTGACAGTCACCATCTCCTTTCTTGAATACATAGATGAATTCTTATCTTAGCTTTCTCATTTTTCAGGTAAAAAGCAGCTTCCTGATTCAAATGAAATTGTGGAAAAATTTCTTCTAAGAAGAAAGTTCATCCCTGATCCCCAGGGCACAAACGTGATGTTTGCATTCTTTGCCCAGCACTTCACACATCAGTTTTTCAAGACAGATCATAAGCGAGGGCCAGCTTTCACCAAAGGGCTGGGCCATGGGGTAAGATAGAGTTAATATCTTAGAGTTAGTAAAATTATACCAAATCATAGTCAAGGGCTAACATTAAAGGAGATATACAGATAGATAGATCCAAATAACTTATCCACTTTTTTAAAAAAGAAGTCTTATCTATAAAAACCTTAAAGGAATTTTCCGTTTACTTCCCTGGTCTAGTAAAATTATACACACACGCAGACATGCACACACATATATAAACATTCACACACATACATATGTACAGGTATCATTATTTGTAATTTGACCCCTGTATTTTTTAGTTTAAAATGTTACTACTGCAAAATGTTATGTCCTCAAAAACACATTGTACCCTGATTATGCTGCTTTCAATAATGTAAGGTGAGGTTTTTGCCGCATTATTATTTTTTGGATTTCAATAGCATAGCTTAAAGTTATTTGTAAGAATTTTTTATAAATAATACATTTTTATACTTTTTTAGAATTACCATATCGTCATAGTGAAGTATATAATATATATGATATATGATATAAGCTCAATATAGTATATTAATTCCATTAAACACAAAGACATATCAGTTTGTTGTTTTGGTGGATAAACAAATTAATTTAGCAATTTGTGGCTATGAAAAAATGTATATTTTATTTAAAAATTTTAAAGAAAGCTAAATGATCAAATTATTTAATGATGAATTATATGATAGACACTTTATATAAGAAAAACTTCAACAGCAACAAATTAAAATTTTTTCATCGTTTTCTAGGTGGATTTAAATCATATTTACGGTGAAACTCTGGATAGACAGCATAAACTGCGCCTTTTCAAGGATGGAAAAATGAAATATCAGGTATGCTTCCTGTGACTATTAAGACTTAGTTATTACTTACCGCTTACACCCATATTTTAAAATCCCTAAAAATGTGTTCCTTAACTTTTTAACTAATGTTTATTTATTATCGTTATTTTTTAGATAATTGATGGAGAGATGTATCCTCCCACAGTCAAAGATACTCAGGCAGAGATGATCTACCCTCCTCAAGTCCCTGAGCATCTACGGTTTGCTGTGGGGCAGGAGGTCTTTGGTCTGGTGCCTGGTCTGATGATGTATGCCACAATCTGGCTGCGGGAACACAACAGAGTATGCGATGTGCTTAAACAGGAGCATCCTGAATGGGGTGATGAGCAGTTGTTCCAGACAAGCAGGCTAATACTGATAGGTAAACAAGAAAATGATTTATATAAAACCCTCTTCCCCAGAGAAAAGTAATGTGCTATCTTTGTTATGTTTTGAGTAACTGATAAGATGTGGTAAATGAAAACTCACACATTCTATATTCATTAAATATGTAAGCATGACTGATCATATAGCTATCTTTTGATACTGACAGGGAAGAAAACAGAAATGAAGGAATAGCAAATTTTAAAAATTGCATTCCAATTGCTTGAAAGCTTGTGATCAGAAGCAATAAATGTTTTTATTATTTATTTTGTGCAAATAGGAGAGACTATTAAGATTGTGATTGAAGATTATGTGCAGCACTTGAGTGGCTATCACTTCAAACTGAAATTTGACCCAGAACTACTTTTCAACAAACAATTCCAGTACCAAAATCGTATTGCTGCTGAGTTTAACACCCTCTATCACTGGCATCCCCTTCTGCCTGACACCTTTCAAATTCATGACCAGAACTACAACTATCAACAGTTTATCTACAACAACTCTATATTGCTGGAACATGGAATTACCCAGTTTGTTGAATCATTCACCAGGCAAATTGCTGGCAGGGTAAGCATTATTATTGAAAACCACAACAAAGGACAAGTCAGTAACTTCAGAATTTCTGCCAAGGAAATTATTTTTCTTAAACTTACTAAAACAGTAGTTAGTTATATTGCTAGTAAAATTATTTTATTGATATAAGAAGCCTAACTTTGCTTGAAAAGTCTAAACTTTTAGTCTAGTCTACAGTTGTCAAACAAATAGCCAATTGTACCCCTACCTTAAAAATATTTTCAAAAAGTATCTATAATCTTATAGGAATAAATATTTTAGGCTTGAATACTAGGTTTATTTTTGATATTTAAAAAGGCAAATTAGTTCTAGGCTGGTGTCCCATTGAACTTTAAGCAGAGCTCCTGATGAAATGCATGTAAGCATCTTTCCAGCAAATAAAAATTGTCTCAGCTGGGAGTTTCAGTTTTACCTGATTTGTACTTAAGGCAAGCTGAATACAAACAGTAAATATGCCTCAAATTCTTGTTTTACAACTAATTTTACTTTCCACAGGTTGCTGGTGGTAGGAATGTTCCACCTGCAGTACAAAAAGTATCACAGGCTTCCATTGACCAGAGCAGGCAGATGAAATACCAGTCTTTTAATGAGTACCGCAAACGCTTTATGCTGAAGCCCTATGAATCATTTGAAGAACTTACAGGTAAGAAACAGTTTCTACTAAACTTCTTTGTTTTTCGTTTGTTTGTTTGTTTTTGTTGTTTCTGGTTTTCTTTTTGAGATGGAGCCACACTCTGTCACCCAGGCTGGAGTGCAGTGGCGCCATCTCGGCTCACTGCAACCTCCGCCTCCTGGGTTCAAGCAATTCTACTGTTTCAGCTTCCTGAGTAGCTGGGGCTACAGGCGCATGCCACACGCCTGGATAATTTTTTGTATTTTTAGTATAGACGGGGTTTCACCGTGTTAGCCAGACTGGTCTCAAACTCCTGACCTAGTGATCCGCCCGCCTCGGCCTCCCAAAGTGCTGGCATTACAGGTGTGAGCCACCACGCCTGGCCCCTAAACTTCTTAAAAGAATCAGGGGTCAAAGGGAAACAGAGAAGTTGGCAGCAAATTGAGCGAAAGAATCAAACTGTTTTTTATGTTGTGAAGTTTGACATTGGTGTATCTCTGTCTTCATGGCCTTCGCAGGAGAAAAGGAAATGTCTGCAGAGTTGGAAGCACTCTATGGTGACATCGATGCTGTGGAGCTGTATCCTGCCCTTCTGGTAGAAAAGCCTCGTCCAGATGCCATCTTTGGTGAGACCATGGTAGAAGTTGGAGCACCATTCTCCTTGAAAGGACTTATGGGTAATGTTATATGTTCTCCTGACTACTGGAAGCCAAGCACTTTTGGTGGAGAAGTGGGTTTTCAAATCATCAACACTGCCTCAATTCAGTCTCTCATCTGCAATAACGTGAAGGGCTGTCCCTTTGCGTCATTCAGTGTTCCAGATCCAGAGCTTATCAAGACAGTCACCATCAATGCAAGTTCTTCCCGCTCCAGACTAGATGATATCAATCCCACAGTACTACTGAAAGAACGTTCGACTGAACTGTAGAAGTCTAATGATCGTATTTATTTATTTATATGAACCATGTCTATTAATTTAATTATTTAATAATATTTATAATAAACTCCTGTGTTACTTAACATCTTCTGTAACAGAAGTCAGTACTCCTGTTGCGGAGAAAGGAGTCATACTTGTGAAGACTTTTATGTCACTACTCTAAAGATTTTGCTGTTGCTGTTAAGTTTGGAAAACAGTTTTTATTCTCTCATAAACCAGAGAGAAATGAATTTTGACGTCTTTTTACTTGAATTTCAACTTATAAGAACAAAAGTAAAGATGTTTGAATACTTAAACGCTGTCACAAGATGGCAAAATGCTGAAAGCTTTTACACTGTCGATGTTTCCAATGCATCTTCCATGATGCGTTAGAAGTAACTAATGTTTGAAATTTTAAAGTACTTTTGGACATTTTTCCATCATCAAACTAACAAAAACAGGTACCAGTGCATTACTAAATTAATATTTAAATTAGACATTACCAGTAATTTCATGTCTACTTTTTAAAGTCAGCAATGAAACAGTAATTTGAAATTTCTAAATTCATAGGGTAGAATCACCTGTAAAAGCTTGTTTTATTTCTTTAAGTTATTAAACTTGTACATATACCAAAAAGAAGCTGTCTTGGATTTAAATCTGTAAAATCAGTAGAAATTTTACTACAATTGCTTGTTAAAATATTGTATAAGTGATGTTCCTTCTTCACCAAGAGTATAAACCTTTTTAAGGTGACTGTTACAACTTCGTTTTAAATCAAAATGCCAAATTTATTAAGGTGGTGGAGCCACTGCAGTGTTATCTTAAAATAAGAATATTTTGTTGAGATATTCCAGAATTTGTTTATATGGCTGGTAACATGTAAAATCTATAGCAGCGAAAGAGTCTACCTTTAAAATAAGCAATAACAAAGAAGAAAACCAAATTATAGTTCAAATTTAGGTTTAAACTTTTGAAGGAAACTTTTTTTTATCCTTGTGCACTGCAGGCCTGGTACTCAGATTTTGCTGTGAGGTTAATGAAGTACCAAGCTGTGCTTGAATAACGATATGTTTTCTCAGATTTTCTGTTGCACAGTTTAATTTAGCAGTCCATATCACATTGCAAAAGGTAGCAATGACCTCATAAAATACCTCTTCAAAATGCTTAAATTCATTTCACACATTAATTTTATCTCAGTCTTGAAGCCAATTCAGTAGGTACATTGGAATCAAGCCTGGCTATCTGCATGCTGTTCCTTTTCTTTTCTTCTTTTAGCCATTTTGCTAAAAAGAGACGCTGTCTTCTCATCACTTCATTTCTCCTATTTTGTTTTACTAGTTTTAAGATCAGAGTTCACTTTCTTTGGACTGTGTCTATATTTTCTTACCTGAACTTTTGCAAGTTTTCAGGAAAATCTCAGCTCAGGACTGCTATTTAGCTCCTCTTAAGCAGATTAAAATAAAAAAAAGGCCCTTTTAAAAATAGTATACACTTATTTTAAGTGAAAAGCAGAGAATTTTATTTATAGCTAATTTTAGCTATCTGTAACCAAGATGCCTGCAAAGAGGCTAGTGCCTCAGAGAGAACTGTACGGGGTTTGTGACTGGAAAAAAGTTACATTCCCATTCTAATTAATGCCCTTTCTTATTTAAAAACAAAACCAAACGATATCTAAGTAGTTCTCAGCAATAATAATAATGATGATAATACTTCTTTTCTACATCTCATTGTCACTGACATTTAATGGTACTGTATATTACTTAATTTATTGAAGATTATTATTTATGTCTTATTAGGACACTATGGTTATAAACTGTGTTTAAGCCTACAACCATTGATTTTTTTTTGTTATGTCACAATCAGTATATTTTCTTTGGGGTTACCTCTCTGAATATTATGTAAACAATCCAAAGAAATGATTGTATTAAGATTTGTGAATAAATTTTTAGAAATCTGATTGGTATATTGAGATATTTAAGGTTAAATGTTTGTCCTTAGGATAGGCCTATGTGCTAGTCCACAAAGAATATTGTCTCATTAGCCTGAATGTGCCATAAGACTGACCTTTAAAAATGTTTTGAGGGACATGTGGATGCTTCATTAATTTGTTCAGCCACAATTTATTGAGAAAATATTCTGTGTCAAGCACTGTGGGTTTTAATATTTTTAAATCAAACTCTGATTACAGATAATAGTATTTATATAAATGAAAAAATTTTTCTTTTAGGAAGAGGGAGAAAATGAAATAAATATCATTAAAGATAAATAACTCAGGAGAATCTTCTTTACAATTTTATGTTTAGAAGGTTTAAGGTTAAGAAAGAAATAGTCAATATGCTTGTGTAAAACATTGTTCACTGATTTAAAAAAAAACTTGATTTGTTATTAACATTGATCTGCTGACAAAACCTGGGAATTTGGGTTGTGTATGTGAATGTTTCAATGCCTCAGACAAATGTGTATTTAACTTATGTAAAAGATAAGTCTGGAAACAAATGTCTGTTTATTTTTGTACTATTTAAAAATTGACAAATCTTTTCTGAAAATAAACTTTGATTGTTTCTATATATCTTTGTCATATGACATAAGATTTCTCTGAAGCATTATTCTTAAACCATTATCTTGCATTCTCCTACCTATTCAAAACTAGGGCTGGCCCTTCATGAAACCGTTTTGCCCTCAGTTATATAGAGGCTTCCTAGAGTCACTATTTAAATCTCATAATCCTTATTCACTGTGACACTGTGTTGCAAAATGTCTAGTTTGTGTATCTTTACAGAAGATGGCAAACAAGCTTATTTTCATTGCCTAGTCTAGAAGAAAATACACAATAAGGCAAAGAATAAGACAAATATTATGAAGGAGGCACAAAATAAAGAAGTTCAAAGCGGAGGAAATTATACAAAGTTGGGCAAATCATTGATACAAAACTCATAGGCTTTTGTTGTACCTCCATCTTTGACATCTTGGTAATTTCAATATCTACATGGACCACATATTTAGCATCTTGCCTGGCCTCTCCTCTTTGGTCTTCTCCATTCCAGGGATGCTCTCTTCCACCATATTTCCCGAAATCATACATATCTTGATATCATTATGATTAATTACAGTACCACTTCCAAAATCTTGATTCCAAGCATCTTCCAGCTCACCTATTTTATTGCTTACACTCTAACATCTAACTCTCAGTCTCACTGAACCTACCGATCCACCAACCTCATCACTTCACTATTTATCACATCTTTTATCTTTCCATTTACTTCCGTATGCATCTAGCTCAGATTCTATTGTCCATCATTCTAATCACTCCCCTCCGCTCTGTATACTCTCCCTCTGCTGTGCTGAATTGGCACAAGTTGATTAAATCCAGCCATTCTCCTAATCTGTTTTTTATGTGGCTTCTCAGTAGCATTCAACACAAACAGCTATCATCTCTTTACTGAAAGTACCCCTGCCCCCACCTTGGCTTCATGGTTTGATACTTTCCTGGTCTTTCTCTACCTTTCTCAGAGCGCTATTACTCAGTCTTCTCTTTTTTTTTTTTTTAAGCTCTTTCTCTTCTACTGTATCTATAAGTTGAAGTGTCTTGATATCTTCTCTGTCTGCATTCCTCCACATTAATCACATTTAAGCTCATTATTTGAAATAGTAAGCACTCACAAATAAGCACTCCAGGACCAACGTCTAATTGACAACATCTCCAAATTGTCAATTGACAACCTCTCCAAATTGTCAATTGACAACCTCTCCACTCAAAGTCATCAGTTTAATTGCTTCTTTTACATTCTTCCCTCCCAGCACCATATATCCCAAATAATAATTGTCCAATGTTAAAGACACCACCATACTCTTCCCTTCACTTGCATAGCCAATCCAACAGCAATCCTGTTGACTACAACCCACAAATAAATCCTAAATCTGTCACCCTTTTTCCAACTTCACAACTTAGCAGTGTAATAGTCTATTAATTGGTGTTCTCTTGTCTATTCTTTCCTCAGCCCAAACCATTCTCCTTATGGCAGTGGCATAAGTGCTGAGAATGATGGTTTCCAGCTTCAACCATATCCCTGGAAAGGACATGAATTCATCCTTTTTAATGGCTGCATAGTATTCCATGGTATATATGTTCCAGGTTTTCTTTACTCAGTCTATCATTGATGGGCATTTGGGTTGGTTCCAAGTCTTTGCTATTGTGAACAGTGCCACAGTGAATATATGTGTGCATGGGTCTTTATAGTAGAATGACATATAATCGTTTGGGTATATACCCAGTAATGAGATTGCTGGGTCAAATGGTATTTCTGGTTCTAGATCTTTGAGGAATCTCCACACTATTTTCCACAATGGTTGAACTAATTCACAATCCCACCAACAGTGTAAAAGTGTTCTTATTTCTCCACATCCTTTCCAGCATCAGTTGTTTTCTGAATTTTTAATGATGGCCATTCTAACTGGCATGAGATGGTATCTCATTGTGGTTTTGATGTGCATTTCTCTAATGACCGGTGATGAGCTTTTTTTCATGTTTGTTGGATGCACAAATGTCTTCTTTTGAGAAGTGTCTGTTTATATCCTTCACCCACTTTTTGATGGTAGTTTTTTTTTCTTGTAAATTTCTTTGAGTTCTTTGTGGATTCTGGATATTAGCCCTTTGTCAGACGCATAGATTGCAAAAATTTTCTCCCATTCTGTAGGTTGCCTGTTCATTCTGATGGTAGTTTCTTTTACTGTGCAGAAGCTCTTTAGTTTAATTAGATCCCATTTGTCAATTTTGGCTTTTGTTGCCATTACTTTTGGTGTTTTAGTCTTGAAGTCTTTGCCCAATATCTATGTCCTGAGTGGTATTGCCTAGGTTTTCTTCTAGGGTTTTTATGGTTTTAGGTCTTACATTTAAGTCTTTAATTCTTCAATGCAGAAAAGGCCTTCAATAAATACCCCTTCATGCTAAAAACTCTCAATAAACTAGGTATTGATGGAACATATCTCAAAATAATAAGAGCTATTTATGACAAACACACAGCCAATATCATACCTAATGGGCAAAAGCTGGAAGCATTCCCTTTGAAAATTGGCACAAGACAAGGATGCCCTCTTTCACCACTCTTATTCAACATAGTATTGGAAGTTATGGCCAGGGCGATCAGGCAAGAGAAAGAAATAAAACATATTCAAATAGGAAGAGAAGAAGTCAAATTGTCTCTCTGCAGATGACATGATTGTGTATTTAGAAAACCCCATAATTTGAGCCCAAAGTCTCCTTAATCCAATAAGAAACTTCAGCAAATTCTCAGGATACAAAATCAATGTGCAGAAGTCAGAATCATTCCTATACACAAATAATAGACAAACAGAGAGCCAAATCATGAGTGAACTCCCATTCGCAATTACTACAAAGACAATAAAATACCTAGGAATCCAAATTACAAGGGATGTGAAGGACCTCTTCAAGGAGAACTACAAACCACTGCTCAACAAAATAAAAGAAGATACAAACAAATGGAAGAACATTCCATGCTCATGGATAGGAAGGATCAGTATCTTGAAAATGGCCATACTGCCCCAAATAATGTATAGAGTCAGTGCTATCCATTGGCTTTCCATTAAGTTACCATTGCCTTTCTTCACAGAATTGGAAAAAACTACTTTAAATTTCATATGGAACCAAAAAAAAGAGCCCATATAGCCAAGACAATCCTAAGCAAAAAGAACAAAGCTGGAGGCATCATGCTACCTGACTTCAAACTATACTACAAGACTACAACAGTAACCAAAACAGCATAGTACTGGTACCAAAACAGATATATAGACCAATGAAACAGAACAGAGGCCTCAGAAATAATACCACACATCTACAACCATCTGATCTTTGACAATCCTGACAAAAACAAGCAATGGGGAAAGGATTCCCTATTTAATAAATGGTGTTGGGAAAACTGGCTAACCATATGCAGAAAACTGAAACTGGACCCCTTCTTTACACTTTATATAGGCAGTAATTATTTTTTAACATAAATCATATCATGCCTTTCCCATGTTTAAAATCTTCCAGTGCCTTCCTACTACACAATGGATAAATATAATCTTCTTATCCTACCCTATGAGGATCTCAATGTTCTATTCCCTGCCCATCTATCTGAGCTTATCTACTAAAATTCCACACTCTTATTCATTATGCTCCAGACACAGTGGCTTTCTTGTGATTTCCTCAGTAGCTGTGATTCTCAGGTGTTGCCCTACTTTGAACATTTCTTATACAGACTTTCACATCCTTCTCAACATTTAGATCTCAGCTCAAATTTCCCCTCTTTAGAAAGGGCTTCTCCAACCACCAAACTAAAGCAACTACTAAGGCTGTTTCATTTTCTTTATACCATTTATTTCTATCTGATATTATCTTATTTGTGTGTTCACTGTCCGTGTCCCCTTTCTGGAATTTTGTGTCTGTGAAAGCAAGGACCTTGCCTGTATTATTCACAGGTTCCAGAACAGTGCCTGGCATTTAAAAGGCATTCAAAAATATATGATTAATAAATAATAACAGACTTCATGAAAGAAGTAGAATATGTGGTGATTCCTGAAGAAAGAGTAAGATCTTACAGAGCAGAGACATCCACAATGAAAAAGCTTGGCAATTTATTCTTGAACTAAAAATCCACTTACTTATATGTAATGCCTTTCTGCTTTTGTTATTAACAAAATGCTGCAAAATTATGAGCTCAAATTATTATCTAAAGTTCTGGAGGTTAGAAGTTAGAAATAGGTCTTATGAACTAAAATCAAGACGTCAGCAGAGCTGTGTTTCTTCCGAAAGCTCTAGAGGAATCTGTTCCTTGTCTTTTCCAACTTCTAAAGGCTGCCTTGGCTCATAATTTATTTCTCCATGTTTAAAGCCAACAGGATAGCATCTTCCAAAGTCTCTAACTCGGATTGTTTTACCTCATAATGACCCTTCTGATTACCCTGGGGCCCATGCAGATAATCTAGGAAATTCTCTCCTGCTCCAGACCCTTAATTTCTTCACATTTACAAAGTCCTTTCTGTCATGTAAGATAACATTCACAGGTTCTTGAGATTAAGGCATGGACATTTTGGGGGGCCATTATTTTGTTTACCACACCACACAACCCAATTGTATTTGCACTCTTGACCAATTATCCAAGAATTGTACTCCTTGGCATTTACCCCCCAAAAATAAGAACTTATGGTCATGCAAAAACCTGTGCATGAAAGTTGTAGCACATTTATTCATGATAGCCAAAAACTGGAAACAACCCAAAGTCCATCAATAGGTGAATGATTAAACTAACTGTAGCAAGCTGTGGTATCTCTGTGGTATCAATGAAATATTATATAGCAAAAGGAAAAAAGCCTACTGATACACACAGCACTGTGGATGGAACTCAAGGGAATTATGTGTAAATTATGCTGAGTAAAAAAAGCCAGTGTTAAAAAGTTCCACATGTAATTCCATTTATATAACATGCTTGATATAACAAAACTATAGAGGTGAAGAAAATATAGTGGTTGCAAGATTAGCAATTGGTGGGAGGATTAGAAGCTATAAAAGAGTAGTGTAAGGGAAATGTGTGCTGATTGAACAGTTCTTTACTTTGATTAAGGTAGTAGTTACACAAATCTATATATATGGCATAATTCCATAGAACTATACACACACACAAAAAAAAAACATGTAAATGCATATATAAATTGTGAAATGTGACTATGTTCTGTGGATTGTACCAAGATTAGTTTCCTGGTTTTGATATTGTACTATAATTATGCAAGACGTCAACATTGGGGGAGGTATTATGAAGTCTGCATCTTTCCTCCTTATAGATTTCTTTGCAACTTTCTATGAATTTATAGATATTTCAAAATAAAAAGTTTTTTTTTTAAGGAAAAGATGCAAGGTTCTTCTTGTTGATGGGAATAGGTTTGCAAGCCATTTTTGCACCACGTGATTTCCTTTATCCTCATCAAAACTGCCAGAATAGATTATCCCCAGAATGAATACTGAACCCAAGCTAGAAAAATAAAATTCCTTCTCTTAGGAGTTTGGCAATTAGGATGAAGAACCTAGTTCAGACTGACAGTTTTACAGTTGTCGATGATGACTATGCAATCTGATTGGTAAACCAAAATCTCTTTTCAGTAAATAGTATAGGTACTACTGAACATTCGCACGAATAGAAAGAACCTTAATTCTACCTCACAACACTCACAAGTTAATTCAAATGGTTCCTATATATACATATAACACCTAGAACTATAAAGCTCCTGGAAAAAAATATTGTATATCTTTATAAGCCTGAGGTAAGCAAAGAATTTTAGATAGGATCCAGAAGGTACTAATTATAAAAGAAAAAATTGATAAAATGGACTTCATAAAATTAATAAAATTGCTCATCAAAAGACTATATTAGGGGCTGGACACAGTGACATACACCTGTAATCCCAGCACTTTGTGAGGCCAAGGCAGGTAGATCACTTACGGTCAGGAGTTCAAGAACAGCCTGGACAATACGGTGAAACTCTGTCTTTACTATAAATACAAAAATTAACCTGGCATGGTGGCAAGCACCTGTAATCCCAGCTACTTGGGAGGCTGAGACACGAGCATCGCTTGAACCTGGGAAGTGGAGGTTGCAGTGAGCCAAGATTGTGCCACTGCACTCCAGCCTGAGCAACAGAGTGAGAACCTGTCAAAAAAAAAAAAAAAAAAGACTATATCAGGAAAGTAAATACACAAACCACAGACATACAGAAAATAATCGCAGTATACATATAAAACAAAGGATTTGAATATAGAATTTATAAATACCTTCTTCAACTCAATAGCAAAAAAGACAAACAATAAAAATAAAAGTCTTAAGCAGGAACTTCACAAAGGAAAACATGAGCGCTCAATAAGTAAATGAAAATGTGTTCAACATCATCAGTCACCAATAAAATGCAAATTAAAACAACAGTAAGATACTACCACACACCCACTAGAGTCATTAAAGTTTAAAAGACCAACTGTGATAGTTAATTTTGTGTGCCAACTTCACTAGGCTTTGGTATCTATTTGTTTGGTAAAACACTAGTCTAGATGTTGCTGTGAAGGTATTTTTTAATATATAATTAACATTTACATCAGAAGAGTTTGAATAAAACTTATTTCTTTACATAATGTGATGAGCCTTGCCCAATCAGTTGAAGTCCTTAAAAGCAAAGAGTAAGGTTCCCCAAAGGAGAAGAAATTCTCCTTAAGATTGTGCTCTGGTTTAAATGATGGTGCCCTCTCCAAAATTCATGTTGAAACCTAATGCCCAATGCAATAAACAGTATTATGAGGTGTGTTCTTTGGGAGGTGATTAAGTCATGAGGGCTCCATGCTCACAAATAGGATTAGCACTCTTACAAAAGGGCTTGTGGGAGTAGGTTCCCTTCTGCTCTTCTGCCATGTTAGGATGCAGCAAGAAGGCTCTCACAAGACACATAATCTGCCAGCAATTTGATTTTAGAATTATGAGCCTCTAGAATTGTGAGAAATAAATACCTGATGTTTATAAATTACCCAGGCTGTGGTATTTTGTTATAGCAGCTCATATGGACTAAGACTGACTGGAACATAAAAACCCTACCTGAAGGCCGAGTGCAGTGCCTCACGCCTGTAATCCCAACACTTTGGGAGGCCAAGGCAGGTGGATCACGAGGTCAGGAGTTTGAGACCAGCCTGGCCAACATGGTGAAACCTCGTCTCTACTAAAAATATAAAAATTAGCCAGGTGTGGTAGCAGGCACCTATAATCCCAGCTACTTGGGAGGCTGAGGCAGGAGAATTGCTTGAACCCAGGTGGTGGAGATGATCCCAGCAGTGAGCTGAGATCATGCTGCTACATTCCAGCCTAGGTGACAGAGCAAGACTCTGTCAAAAAAAAAAAAAAAAAAAAAAAAAAAATCCCTGCCTGAGTGTCCAGCCTGCTGCCCTACAGAATTCTGACTCAAAACTATATTAACTCCTACCTGAGTTGTCAGCCTGCGGGTCTGCCCTACAGATTTCAGACAATCCAACACCCTACAATCCCATAATCCGATTCCCCTTAAAGTCACTCTTTTTATCTCTCTTTTTCTTCACACACACACACACAAACTCACATCTATACACACACATACACACACACACACATCCCATTGTCAAAATCCTGCACCAGGGTGGTACATTGGTTACAATTGATGAATCTACACTGATACAGCATAATTATCCAAAAGCCATAGTTTACATTAGAGTTCACTGTGGGAGTTGTACATTCTACATTATAACAGTGCACAAAGTGTTTTCACTTTCCTAAAAATCCTCTTTACTCTACCTCTCCAATCTTCCCACTGCCACCCACCAGCTCCTGGCAACCACTGATCTTTTTATTAATACTATATCCACAGTTTTGCCTTTTCCAGTATATCAGACTCTAAAAATTACCATTAAAAAAAGTACATGGTGTGTGTGCATGCATGTGTATTACATATGAAAGTCAGTGAGTCTTCATTAATTTACGGAAATAGATGTCAGCAGAACTGAGAGTTCTGGTAGCAAAAGGTCTTCCTGGATGTTTTCTTAGCTTCAAGTAGTTAATTCAACTCTCTCAAACCATATGGCTTCCTGGATTCTATGAAGGAGAATGCAATATTTACAAAATATTGTAGGACTATGGAGTCAGAAGAAGAAATAAATTTTGGGATCAAGGGAGTTGTATATTGGCAGGATTGTTTTTATTATTTTCACTGCATGTTATGAAAGGAAAAAAAATAGTCCTAGAATCTGCACTAATCACTGACACTGATCACAAAATAGGACCCCCCATGAAGAGCCAGAATATGTTTATTTTTATTATAATTGTTTTTTTGGGTGTGGGGGGAGGAGGAAGGAGTGTGAATGGTTTAGGTAAAGGGTGGGAGTGGAAATGTTTATTAAAAAACATAAATAAATTTTGTTCTTAAGTAACTTCCTCTGAATGAATCTGACTAATCTTGCCAGTGTTTTCTTGGCTTCCAAGCAATCTTTATCACACCAGGAAGTAGGTCAGCCAGACCTGGGGCAAGACAAGACAATTGGTTGGTATGTAAATAGCTGAAAGCTTTCTCTTATAAATCAGTAGGGGATTTGTAAAATTTCTATACTTAAAATGTTGCTAGTCATATCTCAGAGGCTCTCCCCACCTTTTCATCTTCCTGCACCCTGAATTCACTGATACAATTATGTATGCACACAAATTAAGAGGTGGAAATATTCAGGAAAGTCAGTTTAATAAGAAAGTAGATATTTTTAACACTGCAGAACATGTCTACTATGTAGATAAAGCTAAACAGAGGAGAAACACCGTTACATTAAATACAACATAACGACTCATTGTTAAAAATATGATTCCTCCTAGATTGATCCTAAGAGCTATCATTTATGAATAGAAAGTTTTAGTTACTGGAGAACATGATTGCATATGTCTCAGAATAAAGTAGCAACTCTTAGAGATGTGGTCTATAGACTCCCCAGTCCATACTATCCTTCAACAATCTATAATTAGACATTGAGAGTTTTGACACATGACTCAGAGTCTTGCACCTCTCCACAACTCTTGCCCACCTTTTAGAAGGTTTCAGGGGCTGTGTAGATAACCCATTCAATGGTCTATGATTTTCAGTTCTACTCCTTTCAGCCACCATCCACCCCTTTCCAAGTCCACCCTTATCATCATTCAGCACCATCCCATCTCCTAAAGTTTAACCCACAGTCTTTCACCTGACTCTTGGGTCAACAATTCTCTCCTATCTTAGCTAATGCCACATTACACTCTCCCTTCAGGTAGGCCTAGTCCCATATCCCTCCATTTTATTTTACTCAGCCAGTCTTCTTTTGAGTTTTCTTTCTTCTCCATCACATATCCTCATTGTCTAGTGATAATTATTCCCAATATTTTGAAAAATACGAACATTAAAATGTTCTAACTTGAATAGAAATCTTACTTTTTATATAGTTATAACTATATATAAAAACTACTACATATATTTATATATAAACTTTTTCTAGCTTTATTGAGATATAATTGACAAAAATTGTATATATTATGGTGAGCAATATGTTTTGATGTATGTATACATTGTGAAATGCTTGCCACAATCAAACTAATTAACATGTCTATCATCTCACATAGTTTTGTGTGTAGTGAGAACATTTAAAATCTACTCTTAGCAATGTTCAAGTATACAGTACTTTATCATTAGCTATAATCACCATGCTGTACAATAGACTTACAGAATTTATTCATCCTGTCTAACTGAAACTTTTATTTTTCATGATTTTAAAATCTTGTTAAATACCACTCACTTTAAGGTCTACATTGTATTCTACTAATTTTATAGTTTTATGTTTCACAATTGGGTTTTAATCCATCAGGAGTTCACCTTTGTAAAAGTGGAATAGGAGTGAAAACCCGAGGAGCGCAGATCTGAGAAGCATCAGGGAGTGCCGCTGGCGTGGATTAGGCAGGTGAGCTAAGGAAATGAGACTTCCCTACTGTCTGCAGCTGGGCACTACACACCCAGCCCTTACTCCCCCGGCAGGAAACCATAGGCCTACTCTCAGGAGAAGTTACACTAGATGGGTTTTGGACTCCAGACAGCAGAGGAAAGGGTTAAAGAGCAGCAGGAAGGGGTAAAAGTATTTGTCAAAATAGAAGGAATAAGTGAATCTCTACATACTAAATATTAAGATTCCCAGATAATCCTCTTGTTCAGAACAAATATACACCCTCTAAACAAGAGATTGGAACCTTCTTTCCTCAAGACAATAGACTGCACTAGGGAGAAGTTTTCCAGATACAATGAAGTAGTGGTAAATACTATAAAGAAAATAGCTTTGGGAGGCCGAGACAGGTGGATCACCCGAGGCCAGGAGTTTGAGACCAGCCTAATCAACATGGAGAAACCCTGTCTTTACTAAAAATACAAAAAGTTAGCCAGGTGTGGTGGCACATGCCTATAATCCCAGCTACTCGGGAGGCTGAGGCAGGAGAATCGCTTGAACCTGGGAGGTGGAGGTTGCAGTGAGCCGAGATCTCATTATTTCACTCCAGCCTGGGCAACAAGAGCAAAACTCCATCTCAAAAAGAAAAAGAAAACAGCGTATGAATTGGGGTAGATTATTTGGAAAGGCCAGTGGTGGCCTCAATGATTAGGTGACATTTGAGAAGATACTTGAAACAAGTGAGAAAGCCATGAGGGTGATATGGTTTGGATCTGTGTCTCTGCCCAAATCTCATGTCAAATTGTAATCCCCAATGTTGGAAATGGGTCCTGGTGGGAGGTGATTGGACCTTGGGGGCGGTTTCTCATGAGTAGTTTAGCAACACCCCCCATAATGTTGTTCTCATGATAAAGTTATCATGAGATCTTGTTGTTTGAAAGTGTGTGGCACCTTGCATACACCTCCCTGTCTCTTCCACCTGCTCCAGCCATGTAAGACATGCCTGTTTCCCCTTTGCCTTTCATCACTATTGTAAGTTTCCTGTGGCATCTCCAGAAGCAGAAGCCACTATGCTTCCTGTATATAGCCAGCAGAACTGTGAGTCAATTAAACCTTTTTTTTTTTATTAATTACTCAGTCTCAGGAATTTTTTATAGCAGTGTGAGAATGGAGTAATACAGATGGTAACTAAGAAAAAGTTATATTAGAAAGAAGAAACAGAACTTTCAAACCTCCTGAAGTAGAAGTGCTTGGAATGTTTGAGGAACAGCAAGGAGCCCAGTTGGTTGCAGTGGCATGAGCAAGATGGAAACTAGCAGAAAATGAGGTCAAAGAAGAAGCCATATGCTGAATCATCTAAAACTTCATAGGCCATGGTGAATACTTTGGATTTATCCTAAAAGGGATGGAGATTCTCTGGAAGCTTTGAACAGAGGTGTGACAAGAACTGACTACATATTGAGAATCTGACTACCTTTTTGATTCTTACAAATTATTGCTTCTGGTATCTTCCTTGTCTTGTTTCTGCTGTCTTTGTAAAGAGAAGGATCTTAATGTTTGTTGATTTTTATGGTATAAGTTTGGGAGTAAAGAAAAACTAGTAGAAGTCTTCAGTCCAGGTTGTGATCCATCCTCTCTTAATGCACAAATATGCCCAACATAGAAGATGATTGATTTTCTTTAGGAAACTTCACTTACTGCTGAGGGAGTGATTCTACCCATTTACATGTCTTTGATTTTATTTTGAGAGAGCTACTATTAATATGCCTGATATAATTATAAACAAAAGTACATGCATTCCTCTTTCCACTCCTGCTCTGAGTTTTATTTCAAAGCTTTCCTGAGTTGACTGACAATGAAGAGTGCTATGCTCAAATCATTTTTTTTTTTATGATTGTGGACTGGCTTCCCCATGTGGAAAGAAAGATGATTGATGGAGTTTCCTGATAATATACTTCCATCTCCAAGACCCAAAAGAGAAATCCTCTTCTCTAGTTTCAATAAAACTCCAAAAGGAAAGCTTCTGGTTGGCCTAGCTGGGACCACATGTTCATCCTTGGCTTAATTACTGTGGCTAAAGGAATGAATGAGTCACTCTGACAGGCCAGGTCCAGCTCAGGTGCCCATCCCAGCCCTGAGGAGAAGGTGCTATGATGGATAGCCTAGCAACAAGAGGAGGAGAGACAAGGCACACACAAAATATAAGCATCTAATATACATGACGTACAAAACCTTTGACAATCTGATGTCCACCTACTTCTCCAGCCCTTATCTTGTGCCACTCATTAATTTGAACTTTGTGCTCCAGAAATGACCAGAGTAGTTCAGAGCATGAGCTGTGAGGTTAGCATATCTAGGTTTGCATTAGACATTTACAATTTACTCATCACATTACCTTGAGTAAATTTTTTAACCTTTCTAGGCTTTGTTTCTTGATTTCTTAAATATAATAAATAATAGAATCAAAGGAAATGATGCAAGTAAAACATGTGGCATAGGGTGGCAAGTGCAAGATTTTAGGAAGTTTATAAATAGCACCCCTCTTTTCCTCCTTCGTGTTTGTTTAATTTAGAGATACACCCAGCAATCAGGAGATTGAAAATACCTTTAAAACCTGTCAGGTCATGTCTTTCTGCTCAAAACTGTGCAGAGGTTTCCCATCTCGCACAGAAGAAAAGTCAAAGTCATTATAGGCCCACAAGGCCCTGAAATCATCTTCACCACTCCCCAAATCTCAGTTACCTTTTATCCTCATCCCCTGTGGTTCCCTCCTTAATCACATTACACAGCCAGGCTAGCCTCATTACCTTGCATCAAACATTTAGAAAAGCTCTCACCTCAGGTCCTTTGCCCTTGCTTTTCCCACTGCCAAAAAGACTCTAGGCTCATGGAGAGTACCTAGCTACTCTCTACTTAGGGAAGGAAATAGACATAGTCGTTGCCCTCATTGAGCTGACAGTCTAAAGGGGAGATGGGCATTAAATGCATAAACAAAAAGAGTGATACGATTATAAAATGTGATGAGTACTATAATACAAAATGTCTATATTCTCAGGGAAAATAATAGGATGGAAGTACTGAATTCTGAACGGTGGACAGACAAGGGCAGGGCCTCATAAGGAAGCATCATGAAGGTAAGAGGTATGAAAATAACATAGGCCGGGTGCGGTGGCCCACACCTGTAATCTCAGCACTTTGGGAGGCCAAGGCTGGTGGATCACAAGGTCAGGAGATCAAGACCATCCTGGCTAACATGGTGAAACCCCATCTCTACTAAAAATACAAAAAAATTAGCCAGGCATGGTGGCATGCACCTGTAGTCCCAGCTACTTGGGAGGCTGAGGCAGGAGAATTGCTTGAACCTGGGAGGTGGAGGTTGCAGTGAGCTGAAATCATACCACTGCACTCCAGCCTGAGTGACACAGTGAGACTCTGTCTCAAAAAAAAAAAAAAAAAGAAAGAAAGAAAAAAGAAAATAACACAATTGGAAAGTATAGACCATGTCCAAGACCCATTATCTAACCTATCAGAGATAGAATGATAATGAACAGTCACCTGAGAGCCAGGCAGAGAAGAAGTCAGCCTCTGGAATGTTCAGACACACCCAGTCACTGGTAGATTGGAGGTCAAGAACAGGAAATTCAGTGTATGTGGGAATCCAGTTAAAAGGGAACTAGTCTAATGAGATCAGAGAATAACCAAGAATGAGACTGATTCAGTGCTTTATTGAGAACTAATTGGTGGGCCTTCTTATAACCCCTCTTTCTTAGAGAAAATTGTTCTTGGAACAAAATGGGGCTCTTTCTTTACCTCTCCACTAAAATGCAAATAAGTAAGGATAACACTATTTGAGGGGTAATCTTGGCTATTTTCAAAATAATTTTTTAAATTTTTTGTTTTAAATAATTTTACACTCAGAGAAAGCTGCAAAAGATAGCACAGAGTCCTCTGTACCCTTTGCCTAACTCCTCCTAATACTGACATTTTATGTAAATGTCATATGATATCAAAACCAGGAGACTGGCATTGGCACAATATTGCTAATTAGACCACAGACCTTATCCAGTTTTTACATGCAGTCATTTGTGTGTGTCTGTGTGTGTGTGTGTGTCTATGTGTGTACTCCAATGCAATTTGATAGCATATCCAGATTAATGTAGCCACCATCACAATCAAGATACAAAACTGTTCCATCAGCATAAAGAAACTCCTCACACTCCTATTATGTAGTCAGTCACCTTCCCACCCCAATCTTGATCCCTGGCAACCACTAATCTGTTCCTTATATTTATAGTTTTGTCATTTTTAAGAATCATATACTATGAAACCTTTTGAGATTGGCTCCTTTTTTTTTTTTTTTTTTTGCAGAGATCCATCCAAGTTATTCATGTATCAATAGTTCATTCTTTTTAAACTGCTGAGTGGTGTTCCATTACATGGATGTACCAGTGTTGGTGTAACCATTCACATTGAAAGACATTTTAGTTGTTTCCATTCCATTTTTATCTTTAAAATTTGCAAACTTCAGGTCTTTCACTTTTACAAATAACTTTTAATCTACCTCAGTAGTGATTGGTACGGATTGAGAGTTGCTGAGCAAGGTGAATGCAGTTGGAGGTGACAGCAGGTAGATCATGAAAGCTGCTACCATTTGTAATGAGTATCACATAGGCTTTCATTCTATGTAAACATGACTTTGTAAGGGTAACTTTTCTTTCTTTTTTTTTTTAGACAGAGTCTCGCTCTGTCCCCAGGTCGGAGTGCAGTGGTGCGATCTCCACTCACTGCAAGCTCCACTTCCCGGGTTCACACAATTCTCCTGCCTCAGCCTCCCGAGTAGATGGGACTACAGGCACCCACCACCACGCCTGGCTAATTTGTTTTGTATTTTTACTAGAGATGGGGTTTCACTGTGTTAGCCAGGATGGTCTCGATCTCCTGACCTCGTGATCCACCCGCCTCAGCTTCCCAAAGTACTGGGATTACAGGCGTGAGCCACCGCGCCCGGCCTGTAAGGGTAACTTTTCAAATTATCTGAACATGAATTAACTGAGAGCTTAATTCTAAATTGGGTCAAGTCTTAGGTGGCTGTGGCATGAGGGAACCAGAGATGGTGAGCACGAGGCAAAGAGGGTTGGTCCACTGGAAATGTCATATGAGCATAAAGAGGAGGGGTGACAGGGGGAAATGGTGTGGGAATGAGTAGAACATAGCTTTCCTGTGGTTCTGAAACAGGAAAGATGACCACATATGCATCACTTCCACTTCCCATTTCCCTCAAATCATCACTGGCTGGGCTGTCACTCTCCTCTCAGTACCACACCCCTTTGTGCCTGCACTTTATGCCTCATAATAAACATTCCATTACTGATTTTAAAAAGCTATATATAGAAAGAAGACAAAAAAAATGGCCATGTTCTGTGTTAGAACAAGTTCAGAAGAGTTTTTTCGTTTGTTTGTTTGTTTTTGTTTTTTGACAGAGTCTCATTCTGTGGCCAAGGCTGGAATGCAGTGGCAGGATCTCAGCTCATTGCAACCTTTGGCTCACTGCAATCTCCGCCTCCTGGATTCAAGCGATTCTCCCGCCTCAGCCTCCAGCCCAGGCTGAAGGTGTTCTTTTTTAAATCAACTAAGTTCCTATGTATTTGAAGTTAGCTTTAGTCCACTTTGGGTGAATAATTTATCCTGTCTTAACATCAGTTTTTATACCGATCAAGCAGAAGAATCACCTTCTCATCCTGAAGACAATAAAACAGGTAAAAATAAAACTCCTTGAACTGCTACTTTTCTTATTTCATTAAAATAGTATTCTGCCAAAATATTCTATGAGAAAGATAAAGTCCCTAGGTGAACAAATATAAATTTTAGACACAGTCTCTGCTCTCAGTGGGCTCACAATTTAACTGGAGAAAGCCAGAGTTGAATGTATAAAACATGAAGTATACGCAAATGGAATTACTCTAGCAATTAAAAATAAATATTTCTGCCGGGCACGGTGGCTCACACCTGTAATCCCAGCACTTTGGGAGTTCGAGGTGGGCTGATCACCTGAGCTCAGGAATTCGAGAGCAGCCTGGAGAACATGGTGAAACCCTGTCTCTACTAAAATGCAAAAAAATTAGCTGGGCATGATGGCACTTGCCTGTAATCCCAGCTACTTGGGGGGCTGAGGCAGGGAAATTGCTTGAACCCGAGATCATGCCACTGAACTCCAGCCTGGGTGACAGAGTGATACTCTGTCTCAAGAAAAAAGGAAGAAAATAAAATAAATAAATAAATATTTCTTGGTTCCTTGACATCCTCTTCCTCATTCTACCTTAGTTGGCCATTCTCATGGTCATCACTAAAACAGAGCCATCACACTATTAAATCACTCATCCTGCTCTGTGACCATTTCCTCTTATCCTTCCAGACTGCTTGTTGAAACTCCTCATGGGATCACACGTGGACCTCCTTGGGCTCTCCAGTCCTTTACATGTCTGCTGGGTCTCTCTTTTCTCTTTCTTTCTTTCTTCTTTCTTTCTTTCTTTTTCTTTCTTCTTTCTTTCTTTTTCTTCTTCTTTTTTTCTTTTCTTTTTTTTTTTTTTTTTGAGATGGAATCTCACTCTGTCGCCAGGCTGAAGTGCAGTGGTATGATCTCAGCTCACTGCAACTTCCACCTCCCGGGTTCAAGTGATTCTTCTGCCTCAGCCTCCTGAGTAGCTGGGATTACAGGTGCACGCCACCACATCCAGCTAATTTTTATATTTTTAGTAGAGACGGGGTTTCACCATGTTCAGGGTGATCTCAATCTCTTGACCTCGTGATCCGCCCGCCTCGGCCTCCTAAAGTGCTGGGATTACAGGCACGAGCCACCACGCCAGGCCTGTGTCTCTTTTCTTTAGCTCCCTTCAGTCATTTGTTCTCTTCCTTTCCAGAATAAATACAATGGTCTACCCCCTCAATAGTTCTTTTGCCAAAACCTTCAAGTCCCTTGTCCCTCTACTTAGCTCTTTTTTATGGTAAAATCTCTGGAAGAAACTATCCACTTTCTTCACATTTTCTCCACAATTTCTTCATACTTTCTCTATACTCATGCACCAGAATTTAAATGAAAACGGCACACAAGAGAGAAAGCTGGTAACTTTTTTTAAAAAAACACTTTTGTTTGGTTTTGTTTTTTAGAGACAAAATGTCACTATGTTGCCCAAGCTGGCCTCAAACTCCTGGCCTCAAGCAATTCTCCTGCTTTGGCCTCCCAGAGTATTGGGATTACAGTCAAGGGCCACTGTGCCTGGCTTGGTACCCTTATGATTACTAAATTCAAATATGCCTTCAGTACTCCTAGTAATCCCACTCTGCTTCTCTGGGCAACTCCTCCTCTCTTTTCCAAGAAGGCTTTTTCACACCTTGTCTCTCCTGGAACTTCTGCCCTTGCCCCATTCTTAACTCTTGCTCCCTGAAAATGACCTACCTGTAACTTCATAGAGAAAATGGAGGCAGCAGAGATGGACTCCAGCAGTTCCTCCTGTCATACCTAGAAAATGTTCCTGCTCCTGGACCCATGACAGCCACCTTCCCTCCTGTTTCAGAAAATGTGTCCCTCCTCCTATTCAAGGCCTAGCCTCAACCTGGGTTCCTAGTCTCTTTTGAACCCAACACCATCCATTGTACCTTCTTTCTCTGGTCCCTTTACTACTTCCCCTCTCATCAGTCCTTCCCATCAGCACTTAAACATGCATGTTTACCTCAGAATGCAGAGTTCCTCCCTTAATCTCACTTCCTCCTTCAGTCACCATTATCCCTCCTCCCTTCCTTAGTTTACCATAAATAAATAAAAAGCTGTTTACTACAATGACTATAGTTTATGTGCCATAGCTATCCACTAGTGCCATCCTCCCTACCTGTCCCTTTTCTAGTAAATGACCACACCCTCTACTACAGAAGTGAACACATGCCCCAAGCTTAACCAATCATGGTCATTCTCTGACCTCAGAAATTGGTGATTGGTCCTACAACCTGTACAAACTCAACAGAAATCACTCTGAGTTTTTCAAAGAGAAGAATTAATCCAGGGAGGGTTTTCTACAAGTTTGGAAGGTCAAAAGAGCAAAAAGGAAATTAAGAACTGCAGGAAGCAGCCATTATTCCCTATGGCTGGAGAAGCCAAAGAAAAAGGGTGAGGGTTGTGACATAGGAACTCACTGGAGGGGGTCTGTAGACCTGGTGCTCCAAGCTGTAGCAGGAAGCTCTCCGCATGTGACTTATAGATAACTGAGGAGACTTGGCCAGGCAGTTGTTTGGACAGCCCAGGAGATGCAGCGGAGCAACTATGCTCCCAACTGCATAGAGGTTGAAGCCTGGCAGTTACTGGTTCCTCTAAGGAACATAGTAGAGAAGATGCTGATAAAGTGGTCTCATTGTCTGGGGTCAATACCTGCGGTTCACAGTCTGGCACCAAGAAGATTAAGGACATGGGCACACACAAGGAGTGAGTTTAGGAGCAGAGATTTAATAGGCAAAAGAAAGAGAAACGGGGCCAGGTATGGTGGCTCACTCCTGTAATCCCAGCACTTTGGGAGGCTGAGGTGGGCAGATCACCTCAGGTCAGGAGTTCAAGACCAGCCTGTACAGCATGGTGAAACCCTATCTACTAAAAATACAAAAATTAACCAGGTGTGTGGCATGCATCTGTAATCCCAGCTACTCGGGAAACTGAGGCATGAGAATCACTTGAACTCGGGAGGTGGAGGTTGCAGTGAGCCGAGAGCACACCACTTCACTTCGGCCTGGGCAACAGAGTGAGACTCTGTCAAAGAAAAAGAAAAGAAGCAGAAGGAAGAAAGAGAGAGAGAGAGGGAGGGAGGGAAGGAAGGAAGGAAGGAAGGAAGGAAGGAAGGAAGGAAGGAAGGAAGGAAGGAAGGAAGGAAGGAGAAAGAAAGAAAAAGAAAGAAAGAAGGAAAGAAAGAAGGAAAGAAAGAAAAAAAGAAGAAAGAAGGAAAGAAAAAGAAAGAAAAGAAAGGAAAGAAAGAAAAAGAAAGAAAAAGAAAGAAAGAAAGAAAGAAAGAAAGAAAGAAAAGAAAGAAAAGAAAGAAAGAAAGAGAAAGAAAGAAAGAAAGAAGAAAGAAAGAAAGAAAGAAAGAAAGAAAGAAAGAAAGAAAGAAAGAAAGAAGAAAGAAAAAGGAAAGAAAGAAAGGAAACAGTTCTCTCTCATGAGAGAGAGGTGGTGCCTGAATGGGAATTCCGGCTCATGGTGGAGTGCACCAGATTTTACAGACAGATTTGAGGAGTGGGTGTCTGCTTTACATAGGGCCCAAAGATTGGTTGGATCAGGTGTGACATTTACAAAGCACACGGGGAAGCTAGCGGCCCCACTCTAATTTTATTATGCAAATGGAGTCTTTGCCTGGCACGCACCATGTTGCCTTCTCCTTGCTGCACACATGACTGGCAAAGAGAAGGGAAGATGCAGCCACCATTTTGAACATGCCTAATCCCAGGTAGCCTTCTCCTATTGGCACAACTGCTGGCATTCATCAGTGCAAGCTTCCAGCTTGCTTGTCTGTGTTTGCAGCTCGATTTTACAGGCTGCTCTTTGTTAGAAAAGAAAATGATTTGGGGGCTGGTTTTCATTAAAAGGAAAACCTTACCAGGGACTCCCATACCCTCACTATCTGCCTAAGTAATTTTTTCTTAATCGTATATTACTGAGAGTTCAGAAAGAAGATGGAAACTGGAGCCACATTTATCTTGCTGCTGGAGTAATAAGGTAGGAACTGAAAAATGAGGAAGGAATTCCTTCCTGCCCACCTCTTCCCTTCTATCCTCCTCTACTGCTTCCCATTGATAACATCTAATAAGAAACTAAATTACAAAGGAGTCTGAGAAATGTTAGCTGAGTCCCAGCCCCAGCATCACACAGCAGAGTGTAAAAGTTGAAACTTACAAATGTGGCAATAGGTAAAATCCTGGTATATGATCCAAGCTGGATTTCACTTGGAAATCCAGATCAATAGGAATCTTTTTCTTCTCTCAACCCATGCTGTCATGAGGATTGATCTAAGTCCAAGCAACCAAGTCCCAAGCACATGAAAAACCCTGACCAAAGACAACACCAAAAATAAAAAGGAATAAGAATCCTAACACTATCATTGTCCAGCTTCTAAGACCCTAAAATGCTAAGGAAAAAGGAATGCAATCTCCAACAGTATCTACCCAGGGGTAGAGGAATTTTAAAGGATTTTTTTCTTTAACTGGCTCAGGTTTGAGCATTGAAAATAGGATCTTTTCATAACAAATGTTGTGTTTTGTCAGTAAGTACATGTTCAGTGTAACAGTTACTCCAACATTTTTGAAGAGGAGATTGGAGAAGGAAAAGCCAGGGTAAGAGGCAGAGAAGCTTTTGCCAGAGAGTCAAGAGACATCAGAACAATGTCTCAGAAGTCAAAGGCAAAGAGGGTTTCAAGAACTGTGCACTAATATTCAGTGCCATCAAATGAATTACCCAGAGTGAATGATTAGGATAATGACTTGTTAGTCACCCCAGGCTAAATGTTTGTAACTAATGATTCATTTTATAAATACCCCTACATCCAATAAATCCTTTCAATAATTTATTTCTAAATTCCTGATTAAGATCAAGGGCAAGATTCCTGGTTTATAGTTTACAGAATTTATTTTATTTTATTTATTTTATTCTTAATTACTTTAATCAAGTAATTAAAGCAGGAGTATCTAATAGATGACAGTCTCATGCTATTGCCCAGAAAATGCACAGAAAACAATAATATGGCTTAGCTCCTTTTCTGAAGGAATCTATAGGTGAGTCAGGGAGAACCTTCTGATTTAAATTGAGGAGCTCTGGATCTTCTGCCAACTTCAGGAGAAAGTCATGACTTTTATATTCTACCACAGATGTATTGGAAATAATTCTTTTAAATATCAGAAAACACTTACTAGGTCATATTTCATACCTGTGTATTAGTTTTATATGGCTACTGTAACAAAATACAACAGAGATTGGTGGCTTAAACAATAGAAAAAACAATTTTTTTTTTTACAGTTCTGGAAGTCAGAATTTCAAGATCAAGGTGTTGGCAGGTTTGGTGTCTTCTGAGGCCCCTCTTCTTGGCTTGCTGCTGGCTGCCTCCTTACTGTGTGCTCACGTGTTGTTGTTGTTGTTGTTTGACAGGGAGTCTCGCCCTGTTGCTCAGACTGGTGTGCAGTGGATCAATCTCGGCTCACTGCAACATCCGCCCCCCAGATTCAAGTGATTCTCCTGCCTCAGCCTCCTGAGTAGCTGGGATTACAGGCGCCCGCCACCATGCCCAGCTAGTTTTTGTACTTTTCGTAGAGATGGGGTTTCACCATGTTGGTCAGGCTGCTCTCATACTCCTGACCTCATCACCTGGGCCTCACGTGGTTTTTCCTCTGTGCTCACATGTGTCAGTGTCATAATCTCCTCTTCTTATAAGGACCCCAATCACATTGGATTAGGACGTACCCTAATGACTTTATTTATCTTCATTACTTCTTTAAAGGCCCAATCTTTGTTTTGTTGTTTTTGCTTTTGTTTTTTATTTTGTTTTGTTTATCTTTTTTTTTGAGATGTAGTTTCACTCTTTTCGCCCAGGCTGGAGTGCAGTGACACATTCTCAGCTCACTGCAACCTCCGTCTCCCAGGTTCAAGCGATTCTCCTGCCTCAGCCTCCTGAGTAGCTAGGATTACAAGCATGTGCCACCACACCCAGCTGATTTTTGTGTTGTTAGTAGAGATGGGGTTTCGCCATGTTGGCCAGGCTGGTCTTGAACTCCTGACCTCAGGTGATCCGCCCACCTCAGCCTTCCAAAGTGCTGGGATTACAGGCGTGAGCCACCGCACCAGGCCTAAAGGCCCAATCTTTGAAAACAGTCACATTCTGAAGTTCTAGGGGTTAGGACTTCAATATATGAAATTGGAGAGGGGGAGCATATTTCAGTCCATCACACTCTGAAAATCAATTCTACATAATGTAGTGATTTATGCAGCCAAGTTAGTATGATCCATAAAAAGCGGTGGATATTCTACATGGATGAAATCATTTTCTAATTCACCAGACAACTTATTTTTAAAGAATTTAGACAAAGATCACATTATTTCAAGCCAAACCATTTCAAAACTTGCCTAGGAAGAAATATCATCTACCTAATAAATATTAGCACTTACCATGGAACGCTCTCAACTTTCAGTCAAGCTACGTATTGGCATGAGTTTTCTGGGCTTAGGTCAGTTCCTCTGCTTTTCATGGCAACAGTTGGCTGTAATATCTGCTGTTCTCATTCCAACTCAGAGTCTTTAAAGAACAGTCCTTGAGTGTATATACTGTTTACTTTTTACAGCCTTCATGGCAACAGGATTTGGTATCTCCCGCATTTAAAAAGCTCTTTTCCACGCCCCTCACCAGGCCCTCTAGGAGAAAAACATTTTCCACATATTCTGCTTATGTTTCTTGGTAGCTGATTATACCTATGTTTGTTTCCAAAATACTGCCCGTTACAACTTGCATAACTTGGAAGCAAGCATATCATTATGCAAAAGTCTATATTTACATGAAAATTTGTCTCCTTTTCCTGCAGGCATCAAGTTGCAGTGACCTGCCCTTCTGAACCATTCATAGGTTTTGGAAGGGCAGAGCCCACACTTATGCATCATTGCCTTGGCTGAAGAACTAGCTGGTCTTAATGCTCCTCAAGGGGAATTATGTGTCTTCTATTAGAAGGCAGGGAGGGAAACCCTACATCTCTTACTCCAAAAATTCCTTAGGAAAACTGGGTGATGCTGTAACCTGCCACATTGGATAAGATTCTGCCTAGAAACAGTGAAAGTCAAACAATTGTGTAAACAAAGATCTTATTTATTAATGGCAAATCATTATACTAATTAACATCAAAAGTGAATGAGTAGGCTGGGCGTGGTGGCTCACTCCTGTAATCCCAGCAATTTGGGAGGCCAGGGAGGGCGGATCAACTGAGGTCAGGAGTTTGAGACCACCCTGGCCAATGTGCCAAAACCCTGTCTCTACTAAAAATACAAAAAATTAGCCGGGTGTGGTGGCGGGCGCCTGTAGTCCCAGCTACTGGGGAGGCTGATACAGGAGAATTGCTTGAACCCGGGAGGCAGAGGTTGCAGTGAGCCGAGATCGTGCCACTGCACTCCAACCTGGGTGACAGAGCAAGACTCTGTCTCAAATAAATAAATAGAAAAGTGAACAAGTACGTAGAAATTAACTCCAAATCTAAGAAATCTATCCTAATTTCTAACTAAAGTGATAAATGTAGTCTTTTATAATTTAGACCTAGAAAAAGTGTTTTTCCTCCAGAGGAACTAAGAGGTGCCCTTTTTCCTGGTAATGCAAACTATACTTTTTCAATCATGATGCCATGGCTCACAGGTAGACCCCAGAGTGTTTACCAGTGTGCCCAAACACTGATTCTTTCCACCCTCAGGTTAGCTGGAACCCAGGGTAAATAATGTTTTCCTATGTTCCTTAAAATTATTACATTATTTTTTCTATGCTATTATATAATAAGAAGTAAGAAGCCCTGTTGTAACTAATCATATCTTCCTTTTTATTTTCTTTTATATCAGGAAGCTTTGAAACAACTGTAAAGTTCAACTACATATAATATCATAAAATTTGTGTATTTTTTATTTTCTTTTCTCCCTTTGCTCTGATTTTCTGTTTTGGTATTCTTATCTTGCACATATTTTGTGCATATAAATCAAATCCTTTAGAAAAATAATCAAGATAAAAATTTCTATTAGTAGTATTAGAAAAATTAAAATATAAAATATAGTTGTACAAACATTGCCCTGCCTGCTTAACAAATAAAAGTGATGATCATCCTAACAAGAGAAGTGACCTTTCATGAAAGTCCTAAAGTAGACTGCAGTTAAATACATGCTTTCAAATCTAATTCACAGTTGTTTCTTCCACATGGTCATTCTCTACGTTGTTCAAAAAATGTATGTTTAGTCAGGCCCCGGTGGCTCACGCCTGTAATCCCAGCACATTAAGAGGCCGAGGCAGGTGGATCACTTGAGGTCAGGAACTCGAGACCAGCCTGGCCAACATGGTGAAACCCTGTCTCTACTGAAAATACAAAAATTAGTTGGGCATGGTAGTGCATGCTTGTAATCCCAGCTACTCAGGAGGCTGAGGCAGGAGAATCGCTTGAGCCTGGGAGGCGGAGGTTGCACTTGAGAGTGCAAGATCACACCACTGCACTCCAGCCTGGGTGACAGAGCGAGACTCTGTCTCAAAAAAAAAAAAAAAAAGTATATTTAGTGAGTCTTCCATAAGTCAATAATACACAGTTGATATGGGCAGTGCATTATTGAATGCAGTCACTTAGTTAATTTACATATTAATGTAATGGTACACAGCAGCAGAGGGGATGGGCCATGTAGGTAGCTCTTAAGATGAAAAACTTGAAATCCATGATTCAGTTTCTTTAAAAATAAGTCCTTCAATTCTATTCTACCTTCAAAGAATATTTATTTCTCACCACAGTTTATTACTGATAGCATTACTAACCAAAGTCTTGATATCCAAGAAATAATGGTTAGAAATAGTTCTACCAGGATCTAGAGTATTACAATGTTCCATGACTTCATTTCTCCTATTACTGGTGCCCCAAAATACTGGGACACTATTAAATTTGCCCAAATGCTATAAAATAGAATGAAGGAAAAACAGAAACATAACTAGCAATGTAACTCATTGTTCATAGGAACTGAATAAACCTCAAATCAAGAGAAGCCAAACTATTCCTGGTTTTGAGTTCATAAATGAACCTCGCACTGTAAGGTGGTACAATAGAAAGTAAATATTCTGCAAATATATATTTTTAGTTTCTTAGAGACAGGGTCTCACTGTCATACAAGCTGCAGTGCAGTGGCGCTATCCTAGCTCACCACAGCCTCAAATTCCTCGGCTTAAGTGATCCTTTCACCTCAGCCTCTTGAGTAGCTAAGACTACAGGTGCATGTCACAACACCTGGCTAAGTTTTTTTTGTAGAAATGGAGTCTCACTATGTTGCCCAGGTTGGTCTCAAACTCCTGGCCTCAAGTGATCCTTTCACCTTGGCTTCCCAAAGTACTGATATTATAGACACGAGCCTCCACACCCAGTGAGGACCTTCTAATATGCCATAGTATCTTAACCCCATTTACAGATAAGTGTGGCTCAACAATGTCTAAAATTTAGCTCCAGTCAGATCAGTATTCCCTTGGACAGTTAATATTTCTTTGGAATAAGGAATAAGAAATTGTCCTTTACTTTGTTTCTCAACCGGTAGTTCAATAACTCTTTGAGCCTATAAATTAAAGAGAAATGAAATGCAACTTTCCAATACATCCAGAAAGCATAATCACTCAAAAATGTTTTAAAAATAATAATAGAATTTTGAGCTCTTGACTTTTAAGCACTCTAGAAAATTATGTTTTTGTGAACTAGCTAAAAAGGCCCAACATTTCTGGAAAAAAAAAATCTTCCTGGATCCAAGAACTGTGGATAATATATAGGAAATGATTTTTTATGACCTTAATTTCTAGTTTAATCAACAAAATATAATGATTAGTCATCAACAAATATTTCTATATACACAAAGAATAAACCCTCTCTGGTGGCTTCAAAATCCAAAAGAAAGGGGAAAAATCAAATGTTTTTTGTTTTGTCTGTGCGGGTGTGAAGTCAGCATAATGATTCCTGACCGGTAACTAAGTCTATAAAGATAATGAACAACCAAGTAGAAAAATATTCTCTAAAGCATAGCCATAATTGGCAATTTTACTCTAATCTTTTTTGTTTTGAACATTAAATATATTTTCAAAAATTCTGTAGACTGCAAGACAAAGTACCAGAAAGACTAACCCAAGATTTTCCTTATTTAATAAGGAAATAATTTTCTTATTTAACAGAAAACAAGAAGACAAAATGAATAGAACTGAACCTTCAGTACCAACCATGGGTTCTTAGGCTCTCAGGCAACAGAAATTGACAGGAGGCTGAGAGTTTCCCAGACAAGGCTTTGTTGGGGCTTATGCTTGAGCGCAAGGGATATAGCACAAGAGCAAGAGTTCCCTGGCTGGCTCCCGAAGGGCAGGTCTTTATGGTGCTTTGAGAAGAATGACATGAAGAAACAAGAGGTATGCGAGTGTCATTACAGGTGCAGACTGGAGCGCAGAGTGTGCAGCTGCAGTGAGAAATCATGTGAGTAGGTACATTACATAATCAATAAATGGCAGACAAACCCCCCCACCAGGCAGGGATTTTAGTTGTAGACTGAGATAAGGGTCAGAATTGGTCAGTCTCCTGGTTTTGCCTGCACATGGGTGATGGGGTTAACTTCCTTAGGTAAGATTTCGTGGAATGCTGCTTATCTTAGGTTCCTCACATAGTTTGCAAGGTCTTTAGTGATCTAGTATGGCACCAGCACGGGTGGTGGTTAGAGGGTATGTATGGGAAACCTACCTGTTCCTGGAAGTGAGGCTGAGTCCTTTTCCTCCTGTGTCTCAATTTTGTGCCCATTTTTGAATTGGTCTTTGTTGGGGTTGAATTGTAGCAATTGTGAGGGTTTGACAGATTTCTAGAAATATTAGTTACACTTCAATTTTTGGTTTTCCAATGCTTTTTTTTTTTTTTTTTTTTTTGAGGCACAGTCTCACTGTGTCACCCAGGCTGGAGTGCAATGGTGCAATCTCGGCTCACTGCAACCTCCGCCTCCAGAGTTCAAGCTATTCCCATGCCTCAGCCTGCTGAGTAGCTGGGACTACAGGTGCCCGTGACCACGTCCAGCTAATTTTGTATTTTTAACAGAGACAGGTGTCACCATGTTGGCCGACTTGGTCTTGAGCTTCTGACCTCAAGTGATCTGCCTGCCTTGGCCTCCCAAAGTGCTGGGATTACAGACATGAGCCACTGCACCTAGCTACTTTTTTATTTTTTTTATAACAGATTTTATTTCGTAGAGCAGTTTTCAGTTCACAGCAAAACTGAGTGGGAAGTACAGAGATTTTTCCATCTACCCACTGCCCACACCCAGGTATAGCTTCCCCTATTATCAACATTCCCCACCAGAGTGGCATATTTGCTACAAACATATACATAAATATTTATTATAAATTTTCCGGTGGAGCCAAGATGGCCGAATAGGAACAGCTCCGGTCTCCAGCTCCCAGCCCGAGCGACACAGAAGACTGGTGATTTCTGCATTTCTGCTTGAGGTGCCTGTTTCATCTCACTAGGGAGTGCCAAACAGTGGGTGCAGGACAGTCGGTGAAGCGCACTGTGCGCAAGCCAAAGCAGGGCGAGGCACTGCCTCACTCGGGAAGCACAAGGGGTCAGGGAGTTCCCTTTCCTAGTCAAAGAAAGGGGTAACAGACGGCACCTGGAAAATAGGGTCAGTCCCACCCTCATACTGCGCTTTCCCAACGGGCCTGGAAAACGGCACACTAGGAGATTGTATCCCGCACCTGGCTCGGAGGGTCCTATGCCCACGGAGTCTCGCTGATTGCTAGCACAGCAGTCTGAGATCACGCTGCAAGGCGGCAACGAGGCTGGGGGAGGGGCGCCCGCCATTGCCCAGGCTTGCTTAGGTAAACAAAGCAGCCAGGAAGCTTGAACTGGGTGGAGCCCACCACAGCTCAAGGAGGCCTGCCTGCCTCTGTAGGCTCCACCTCTGGGGGCAGGGCACAGACAAACAAAAAGTCAGCAGGAATCTCCAGAGACTTAAACCTCCATGTCTGACTGACAGCTTTGAAGAGAGTAGTGGTTCTCCCAGCACGCAGCTGGAGATCTGAGAACGGACAGACTGCCTCCTAAAGTGGGTCCCTCACCCCTGAGCAGCCTAACTGGGAGGCACCCCCCCAGTAGGGAAAGACTGACACCTCACTGGGCCGGGTACTCCTCTGAGACAAAACTTCCAGAGGAACTATCAGACAGCTGAATTTGTGGTCTCATGAAAATCCGCTGTTCTGCAGCCACCACTGCTGACACCCAGCCAAACAGGGTCTGGAGTGGAACTCTAGTAAACTCCAATAGACCTGCAGCTGAGGGTCCTGTCTGGTAGAAGGAAAACTAACAAACAGAAAGGACATCCACACCAAAAACCCATCTGTACATCACCATCATCAAAGCCCAAAAGTAGATAAAACCACAAAGATGGGGAAAAAACAGAGCAGAAAAACTGGAAACTCTAAAAAGCAGAGCACCTCTCCTCCTCCAAAGGAACGCAGTTCCTCACCAGCAACGGAACAAAGCTGGATGGAGGATGACTTTGACGAGTTGAGAGAAGAAGGCTTCAGACGATCAAACTACTCTGAGCTACGGGAGGAAATTCAAAACAATAGCAAAGAAGTTAAAAACTTTGAAAAAAATTAGAAGAATGGATAACTAGAATAACCAATGGAGAGAAGGGCTTAAAGGAGATGATGGAGCTGAAAGCCAAGTTTCGAGAACTACGCGAAGATTGCAGAAGCCTCAGTAGCAGATGCGCTCAACTGGAAGAAAGGGTATCGCTGATGGAAGATGAAATGAATGAAATGAAGCGAGAAGGGAAGTCTAGAGAAAAAAGAATAAAAAGATATGAACAAAGCCTCCAAGAAATTTGGGACTACATGAAACGACCAAACCTACGTCTGATTGGTGTACCTGAAAATGACGGGGAGAATGGAACCAAGTTGGAAAACACTCTGCAAGATATTATCCAGGAGAACTTCCCCAATCTAGCAAGGCAGGCCAACATTCAGATTCAGGAAATACAGAGAATGCCACAAAGATACTCCTCGAGAAGAGCAACTCCAAGACACATAATTGTCAGATTCACCAAAGTTGAAATGAAGGAAAAAATGTTAAGGGCAGCCAGAGAGAAAGGTCGGGTTACCCACAAAGGGAAGCCCATCAGACTAACAGCTGATCTCTCGGCAGAAACTCTACAAGCCAGAAGACAGTGGGGGCCAATATTCAACATTCTTAAAGAAAAGAATTTTCAACCCAGAATTTCCTATCCCGCCAAACTAAGCTTCATAAGTGAAGGAGAAATAAAATACTTTACAGACAAGCAAACGCTGAGTGATTTTGTCACCACCAGGCCTGCCCTAAAAGAGCTCCTGAAGGAAGCACTAAACATGGAAAGGAACAACTGGTACCAGCCACTGCAAAAACATGCCAAATTGTAAAGACCATCGAGGCTAGGAAGAAACTGCATCAACTAATGAGCAAAATAACCAACTAACATCATAATGACAGGATCAGATTCACACATAACAATATCAACGTTAAATGTAAATGGGCTAAATGCTCCAATTAAAAGACACAGACTGGCAAACTGGATAAGGAGTCAGGACCCATCAGTGTGCTGTATTCAGGAAACACATCTCACGTGCAGAGACACACATAGACTCAAAATAAAGGGATGGAGGAAGATCTATCAAGCAACTGGAAAACAAAAAAAGGCAGGGGTTGCAATCCTAGTCTCTGATAAAATAGACTTTAAACCAACAAAGATCAAAAGAGACAAAGAAGGCCATTACATAATGGTAAAGGGATCAATTCAACAAGAAGAGCTAACTATCCTAAATATATATGCACCCAACACAGGAGCACCCAGATTCATAAAGCAAGTCCTGAGTGACCTACAAAGGGACTTAAACTCCCACACAATAATAATGGGAATTTTAACACCCCACTGTCAACATTAGACAGATCATTGAGACAGAAAGTTAACAAGGATATCCAGGAATTGAACTCAGCTC
Source organism: Symphalangus syndactylus (assembly GCF_028878055.3). NCBI lineage: Eukaryota > Metazoa > Chordata > Mammalia > Primates > Hylobatidae > Symphalangus > Symphalangus syndactylus. The sequence goes on from NC_072434.2 coordinate 36,055,574, forward strand.
TAAACAAAGTGGACCTAATAGACATCTACAGAACTCTCCACCCCAAATCAACAGAATATACATTTTTTTCAGCACCATACCACACCTATTCCAAAATTGACCACATAGTTGGAAGTAAAGCTCTCCTCAGCAAATGTAAAACAACAGAAATTATAACAAACTGTCTCTCAGACCACAGTGCAATCAAACTAGAACTCAAGATTAAAAAACTCACTCAAAACTGCTCAACTACATGGAAACTGAACAACCTGCTCCTGAATGACTATTGGGTACATAATGAAATGAAGGCAGAAATAAAGATGTTCTTTGAAATCAATGAGAACAAAGACACAACATACCAGAATCTCTGGGACACATTCAAAGCAGTGTGTAGAGGGAAATTTATAGCACTAAATGCCCACAAGAGAAAGCAGGAAAGATCCAAAATTGACACCCTAACATCACAATTAAAAGAACTAGAAAAGCAAGAGCAAACACATTCAAAAGCTAGCAGAAGGCTAGAAATAACTAAAATCAGAGCAGAACTGAAGGAAATAGAGACACAAAAAAGCCTTCAAAAAATTCATGAATCCAGGAGCTGGTTTTTTGAAAAGATCAACAAAATTGATAGACCGCTAGCAAGACTAATAAAGAAGAAAAGAGAGAAGAATCAAATAGATGCAATAAAAAAATGAAAAAGGGGATATCACCACCGATCCCACAGAAATACAATCTACCATCAGAGAATACTACAAACACCTCTATGCAAATAAACTAGAAAATCTAGAAGAAATGGATAAATTCCTCGACAAATACACCCTCCCAAGACTAAATCAGGAAGAAGTCGAATCTCTGAATAGACCAATAACAGGTTCTGAAATTGTGGCAATAATCAATAGCTTACCAACCAAAAGGAGTCCAGGACCTGATGGATTCACAGCTGAATTCTACCAGAGGTACAAGAAGGAACTGGTACCATTCCTTCTGAAACTATTCCAATCGATAGAAAAAGAGGGAATCCTCCCTAACACATTTTATGAAGCCAGCATCGTCCTGATACCAAAGCCAGGCAGAGACACAACCAAAAAAGAGAATTTTAGACCAATATCCTTGATGAACATTGATGCAAAAATCCTCAATAAAATACTGGCAAACCGAATCCAGCAGCACATCAAAAAGTTTATCCACCATGATAAGTGGGCTTCATCCCTGGGATGCAAGGCTGGTTCAACATATGCAAATCAATAAATGTAATCCAGCATATAAACAGAACCAACGACAAAAACCACATGATTATCTCAATAGATGCAGAAAAGGCCTTTGACAAAATTCAACAACCGTTCATGCTAAAAACTCTCAATAAATTAGGTATTGATGGGACGTATCTCAAAATAATAAGAGCTATATACGACAAACCCACAGCCAATATCATACTGAATGGGCAAAAACTGGAAGCATTCCCTCTGAAAACTGGCACAAGACAGGGATGCCCTCTCTCACCGCTTCTATTCAACATAGTGCTGGAAGTTCTGGCCAGAGCAATCAGGCAGGAGAAGGAAATAAAGGGTATTCAATTAGGAAAAGAGGAAGTCAAACTGTCCCTGTTTGCAGATGACATGATTGTATATCTAGAAAATCCCATTGTCTCAGCCCAAAATCTCCTTAAGCTGATAAGCAACTTCAGCCAAGTCTCAGGATACAAAATCAATGTACAAAAATCACAAGCATTCTTGTACACCAATAACAGACAAACAGAGAGCCAAATCATGAGTGAACTACCATTCACAATTGCTTCAAAGAGAATAAAATACCTAGGAATCCAACTTACAAGGGATGTGAAGGACCTCTTCAAGGAGAACTACAAACCACTGCTCAATGAAATCAAAGAGGATACAAACAAATGGAAGAACATTCCATACTCATGGGTTGGAAGAATCAATATCGTGAAAATGGCCATACTGCCCAAAGTAATTTATAGATTCAATGCCATCCCCATCAAGCTACCAATGACTTTCTTCACAGAATTGGAAAAAACTACTTTAAAGTTCATATGGAACCAAAAAAGAGCTCGCATCGCCAAGTCAATCCTAAGCCAAAAGAACAAAGCTGGAGGCATCACGCTACCTGACTTCAAACTATACTACAAGGCTACAGTAACCAAAACAGCATGGTACTGGTACCACAACAGAGATATAGATCAATGGAACAGAACAGAGCCCTCAGAAATGATGCCGCATATCTACAACTATCTGATCTTTGACAAACCTGACAAAAACAAGAAATGGGGAAAGGATTCCCTATTTAATAAATGGTGCTGGGAAAACTGGCTAGCCATATGTAGAAAGCTGAAACTGGATCCCTTCCTTACACCTTATACAAAAATTAATTCAAGATGGATTAAAGACTTACATGTTAGACCTAAAATCATTAAAATCCTACAAGAAAACCTAGGCAATACCATTCAGGCCATAGGCGTGGGCAAGGACTTCATGTCTAAAACACCAAAAGCAATGGCAACAAAAGCCAAAATTGACAAATGGGATCTAATTAAACTAAAGAGCTTCTGCACAGCAAAAGAAACTACCATCAGAGTGAACAGGCAACCTACAGAATGGGAGAAAATTTTTGCAACCTACTCATCTGACAAAGGGCTAATATCCAGAATCTACAATGAACTCAAACAAATTGACAAGAAAAAAACAAACAACCCCATCAAAAAGTGGGCAAAGGACATGAACAGACACTTCTCAAAAGAAGACATTTATGCAGCCAAAAAACACATGAAGAAATGCTCATCATCACTGGCCATCAGAGAAATGCAAATCAAAACCACAGTGAGATACCATCTCATACCAGTTAGAATGGCCATCATTAAAAAAGCAGGAAACAACAGGTGCTGGAGAGGATGTGGAGAAATAGGAACACTTTTACACTGTTGGTGGGACTGTAAACTAGTTCAACCACTGTGGAAGTCAGTGTGGCGATTCCTCAGGGATCTAGAACTAGAAATACCATTTGACCCAGCCATCCCATTACTGGGTATATACCCAAAGGTCTATAAATCATGCTGCTATAAAGACACATGCACACGTATGTTTATTGCGGCACTATTCACAATAGCAAAGAGTTGGAACCAACCCAAATGTCCAACAACGATAGACTGGATTAAGAAAATGTGGCACATATACACCATGGAATACTATGCAGCCATAAAAAATGATGAGTTCGTGTCCTTTGTAGGGACATGGATGAAACTGGAAAACATCATTCTCAGTAAACTATCGCAAGGACAAAAAACCAAACACCGCATGTTCTCACTCATAGGTGGGAATTGAACAATGAGAACTCATGGACACAGGAAGGAGAACATCACACTCCGGGGACTGTTGTGGGGTGGGGGGTGGGGGGAGGGACAGCATTAGGAGATACACCTAATGCTAAATGACGAGTTAATGGGTGCAGGAAATCAACATGGCACATGGATACATATGTAACAAACCTGCACATTGTGCACATGTACCCTAAAACCTAAAGTATAATAAAAAAAAAAAAAAAAAAATTTTCCAAACCCATTGAATGCACAGCACCAAGAGTGAACCCTAATGTATACTATGGATTCTAGTGGGAATGTGTTAATGTAAGTTCATCAATTGTTCAGACAGTTTAAAATCATAAAAGAAAAATAAAATTGTCTCAGACTCCCTCATTCATGTATCTGAGGACATGACCCTCAAAATATACAGTCTACGAAGCAAAGAATGGTTTTGGAATAAGGTAATGAGCACTATGTAGATGCAGGTATTATGTGGGGAGAGAAGCATTGAAAGCAAAACGAATCGAAAGGATGGGAAGAATTGAAAGAAAAAAGAAAAAAGGACCAGCAAACTTACTTTCTCCACCCTTGCCAGAGGGACACTAATGAGATTACTCCTTGCCTTTTGGGACAATTCAGCCCTGCCCAGGTCTTTTAAAAATACAACTAGTAGACAGACCAGAGAATCCCATCTGATGATTCAGCTGTTATGCAATGACAATGATTCATTTCTCTTCAATCTATGTTTTCTCTCTCGCTCTCTTTTCCATTTCTGTCACCTAGGCTGCCAACTGAATGTCAGTGACTTACAAATCTTTATCTTTTGCTCATACCTTTTTCTTGGTTACGGACTCCTTTACCTAAGTGACAATGAACTAGCTTCACCTGGTTTTCTCAGAAGTTTCTCAAAGTCCATATATGCAAAGTTGAATTCATAGACTTCCCCCACCAATTTGATCATCCCTGTATTTCTGTAATTCATTAATTAATATCATAGTAGAGACTTATATGATCCTTCTTCCCCATCAGCAACTTCTAATCTGTCCTACTATACTGTTCTTTTATAAACATTTCCTTTTATAAACACTTAATAAACACTTCCTTCCCTCAATTTCCATTGCCAAAGTACTACAGCACACTAATGTTTACAATGAATTTTTTATTCACTTCCCTTCTCTATTTTAAATTAAGAAATCATCAGAGACTCTCCTTACTATCACTTATTTTCACCACTCGTTTAATTCTTAATTTTCTATCTTCATTCCCCACCATTCTGTCCCTTAATTTTTTTTCATTTCTTTTATAATTTCTCGGCAAAAAGGATTGCCAGCTCCCCAAAAGTGCCAAACTTTGTCATGCCTCTATGCAGGCATACAGCTTTTCCCTCTACCTGGAATGACTTTTCCTCCGTCTTTGCCACACCTCATAACCTGCCTTTTCCACTGGGCTTTCTTAGTCATGCTTAAAGACAGCTTTTCCACTTTCTCCTTGAGTCCTTTCCACACCTGTACCCTTTCCCCCAGGCAGAGTGATTAGCAATTCCTTTTTCCTTGGGGACGAGCCAGAAGTATGAGTAGGAAAATCCCTTCTCTTTGGATGTAGATAGAAGATTCAAGAGGGAAGGACAGAATTTGAAGTCCAACAAATCCAATCTGATGGATTCATTTGCACAAGATTTTCTGTTCAGGAATGGGGACGGAGAAGTCTTCTGACTTTCGTTTTTCCATGGTGGTCTATTGTTGATCACTCTGTGCTTTCCTCGGTCTTTTCTGAGAGACACATCATTTATTTAGAAACATTAATATTACTGATTGGACTGAGTCAATTCTTATGCAGGCCTGAGAACCTCCCTCTTTCTTCAAAATGATTATGTCTATTTCTTTTTTTTCTTTAATCCAGCCAACATCATATATTTCTTACTTTATTCCTTAGTTTGGATTTTATAGTTTCACTGTCAGAAGTCAACCTGATTTCCAAGTTCTTAAAGACAGCTCACTGTGCTCTCATATCCAATTTATGTTAGTGATTTCTGAATTTTTTTTTTTTTTTTTTTTGACAGAGTCTTGCTCTGTTGCCCAGGCTGGAGTGCAGTGGCGTGATCTCAGCTCACTGCAACCTCTGCCTCCCAGATTCAAGCAGTTCTCCTGCCTCAAATACCTGGGATTACAGGCTTCCGCCACCATGCCCAGCTAATTTTTGCATTTTCTGTAGAGACTGGGTTTTGCCAGGCTGGTCTCCAACTCCTGACCTCAGGTGATCTGCCCACCTTGGCCTCCCAAAGTGCTGGGATTACAGGCATGAGCCACCGCGCCCGGCCAGATTTCTGGATATTTTTAAAGTAGGATTTCTGTTGTCGAGAGAGACTGAGAGAAAGGGAGAGAGAACATGGAATATTATCATATCAAACGCATGAAAGAAGAGATGTTCTAGTTGAAGCAGGAGCAGGAGTGGGGCACAAACAGTCAGCCCCAAGGCCTGCGTCCCTCTTGCCCCTCTTCAAAGCAGTGTACTCTCCAACTCACATCCCGATTATAGCTACTATTTACTGATTAATGTTAAGTTGTCATGCAAGTGTTCACTGATACAATAATTTACAAATATGGGCTTCTATAGTGGTTGTTCTGGATTTTTTTTTTTTTTGAGACTGAATCTCGCTGTATCACCCAGGCTGGAGTGCAGTGGCACAATCTCAGCTCACTGCAACCTCTACCTCCCGGGTTCAAGCAATTCATCTGCCTCAGTTTCCCCAGTAGCTGGGATTACAGGTGCCCACCACCACACCTGGCTAATTTTTGTATTTATGTAGAGACACGGTCTCACCATGCTGGCCAAGCTGGTCTCGAGGCTCCTAACCTCAAGTGATCTGCCCACCTCAGCCTCCCAAAGTGCTGGGATTACAGGCATGAGCCACTGCACCCAGCCTGTTTTTGATCTTTTATGGGTTATGAGCTTCATGGGAAACTAGAAAAACTATGAACAGTTCTCTTCAGAAAAATATTCATATAGCAAAAAATAAAAATCTCCAATTTTGTTTATATTTTCAGGAAATAACAAAACCTCTGAAATCCTATGTAAGCTATAGATTAAGAGGTCTTTTCTATAGTTAGGAAAATCCATCTATTAATCGAACAGGATTTCATGGTAAGGGAGAAAGAGTGGAAATGATAGTTGTCACTTCCAAACAGAAACTCCCAAAGTCAGAGCATGATAAACCACATTTGCTTTCTTTGTCCCAGTGGTAATGAAACAGTTCCTAGGTAATGCCTTCATCAGCTTGTGTTCCTGAGTGACAATAACCAAAGACACCTGTGACCAGTGAGTTCTTTCCCTACTTTCTATAGGTCACAAAGGAACAAATGACAAGTCCAACTTTTAAACTTTGATACACTTCATAAGTATCCTCGTCAAATATTATTTATGATAATATACTTGTTCTGTTACTAATATTCTAAATTCTTCCTCTGAGCTATACATGTTTTGACTTAAATCTTCTAAACTTGAAAAATCAATTCCTTAGCTTTTGGTAACTGTCAAGATAAAAACATGCTACCATAGTTTTGAGGGAGATGGCATACTCACTGTTATTTTCTATGAAGTAATTGTAAAAAAAAAAAAAAAATCAGCATTGTGGTGCCCATCTTCTACTACTCCAGGGCATGTAGGCAGAGACAGACATTTGACTATCATCTGTTGCTAAAGGCATCTCTGGTCCTCCAGCCCCTCCTATAGGACACCGTAGCCTTTTTTGCACTTGCTTCACTGACCCATAATTGTTTTTACGTCTTTCTGCCTCATTAAACTGTCAGCTCATTCATTCAACAAATATTTGTTTTTAGTCTCCTTTATCTTTATATGCCTTCTATGAACACAAGGCCTAGCACAAATGAGAGTGCAGAATTTATAAATAAATTAAAGAATATATTGAATACTCATTATTATTTTTACAGTAATAGTTGCTAGTTATTGACAGAAAGCCAGGATTCTTAACTAATTTAATGAGCACTTTTTATATTCCAGAGTTTGTGCTAAGTGTTTTACATGTATTACCTTCTTTAATCCTCATAATATCCCTAGGAGATTGGTATTTAGCAGATGACTGACTCTACTACATCTCCGACATTGCTAGGGTTTAACTGTGCCCCTCCCACCAAATTTATATGTTGAAGTTCAAACCTTCAGTACCTGATTATGACCTTATATGGAAACAGAATCCTTAAAGTCATAATTAGTTAAGTTAAAATGAGGTCATACTGGAGTAGGGTGGAACGCTAATCCAATCTGGCTGGTATCTGTATAGAAAGGCAAATTTGGACACAGAAACATACACACAAGGAGCACATCATGTGAAAACTGGAGTTATGCTGTCACCTACCCAGGAACTACCAGGAACCAGGAGAGGGGCCTGAAACACATTTTTCCCTAGCACCTTCAGAGTGCAACTGCCCAATTGGTTCACCTTGCCCACTGCCTAAACACAGCCAATTTATAAGGCAGGGGAATTGCAATAGAGAAAGAGTAATTCACACAGAGCCAGCTGTGCGGGGGACCAGAGTTTTATTATTACTCAAATCAGTCTCGCTGAGCATTTGGGGATCAGAGTTTTTAAGGGCAATTTGGTGGGTCGGAGGAAGCCAGTGAGCTGGGAGTGCTGATTGGTCAGTTCTGAGATGAAATCCTAGGGAGTCAAAGCTGTCTTACTGCACTGAGTTAATTCCCGGGTTGCGGGGGTGGGCGGGGGTTGCCGCAAGATCACATGAGCCAGTTTATTGATCTGGGTGGGGCCAGTTGATCCGTCAAGTTCAGGGTCTGCAAAATAGCTCAAGCACTGATCTTAGGAGCAGTTTAGGGAGGGTCAGAAATCTCGTAGTCACCAGCTGCATTCCTAACCCATAATTGCTAATCTTGTGCCTAATTCGTTAGTCCTACAAAGGCAGTCTACTCCCCAGGAAAGAAGGAGGTTTGTTTTAGGAAAGGGCCGTTATCTATTTTCTTTGTTTTAAACTGAAACTAAGTTCCTCCAGAAGTTAGTTCAGCCTATGCCCACGAATGAACAAGGACAGCCTGGAGGTTAGAAGCAAGGTGGAGTTGGTTAGGTCAGATCTCTTTCACTGATTCAGTTATAATTTTGCAATGGCAGTTTCAAGAGGAAGCATAGTTTTGCCAACATCTTGATTTTGGACTTCTGGCCTCCGGAAATGTAAGACAATGAATTTCTGTTGTTCTAAGCCATCCAGCTGGCACTTTATGATGGCAGCCCTAGGAAACTGACACACACTCTCAGCATCTCCTCTCTCCCACTCAACTAGTGACTGAAAGACTTTAATCAATATCAAGCAGCTCCTCTTCACCAGAAGGTTATTGATCTGCGATATAAAGTATAGACTCAAATATTCTCAACTTTTCAAGGATCCTACAACTCACTACATGTCTCTTCAATATAACAAAGGACCTTTTCTATTTTCATGTATGAAAAAAATAGAAATCAGCAGTGATTTTCTCTCCATTTCATGCCTCACCATCCAATCTTACCTGCATCTGAACCCATTCATTTCTGTTTCCCCTGCGACAATAGGAAAGCTGTCCTCTTTACCACCTACATTCATCAGGGTTCTTCAGAGAAACAGAATGAATAGAGTTTCTGTAGATATATGTATAGGAGGAGATTTATTATGGAAATTGGCCATGATTATGTAGGCCGAGAAGTTTCATGAAATGTCATCTACAAGCTGGAGATCCAGAAAAAACAGTGGTATTATTCAGTCCAAGTCCAAAGGCCTAAGAAGCCAGTGATGTAACTCCCAATCTGAGGCCAAAGGCCTGTGGGGCTGAGTGAGGAGATGGCATAAGTACCACAGTTCAAAGGCCCCAGAACCAGAAGCAACAACATCCATAGGGCAGGAGAAGATGGATGTCCCAGCTCAAGGAGAGAGAAAAGAAAGAAGAAATAAAAAGAGAGACAGAGAGAAATCTTCCCCTGAGAGAGAAAGAGAGAGACCTTCCCCTGCTCCTTTGTTCCATCCAGGCCTTTAATGGACTGAATGATGTCTGCCCACATTGGTGAGAGAGGATCTTCTTTACTCAGACTGCTGATTCACATGCCAAAAACACCTTCACAGACACACCTAGAAATACTGTTTTACCAACTATATGGGTATCCATTCATCCAATCAAGTTGAGACATAAAATTAACCATCACACCATGCAAGGTCATTTATTTTACTTCTGCTCTGAATTCCATTATCTGCCCTCAAGAATCACCTTTCATTAGTTTTTCTCTTGTTTTCCACATTTCAACCTCTCAATCCCTTCTTTTGTCTTTCCTGTTTAATGTTTATATATTCTCAACTACCTCCCACCTTAGAAAAGGCAAGAATATATTTATCTTCTTTTCTCCAAATCTACTTTGAGCTAATATCCTACACCTACCCTGTAGTTTTATGGGCAGAGTTATTGCTGGGATCGTTGACACTCCCTACCTCCTCATTCTCACATCACATTCATTTTTCAGCTCAATGAGTCTGTCTCTTACTCCCATCATTCCAATGAAACAACATCACCAGGGTTATGTCTTTGTTACTTAACCCAGTACCCATTTTAATCCTTTTCTTACTGGGTCACAAAGGCTTGTGATTTTTTTTTTTAATCTTTAAAGAAATTCCTGGATTTGAAAATCTTCATTCTTTGACCATGTTGTTACCCTTCTTTCTTTTAATCCTCCCTTCTTTTGGATTCACTCTCCTGTTTTATTATTATTTCTTCTCCTTCCTCTTCTTCTTCTTCTTCTTCTTCTTCTTCTTCTTCTTCTTCTTCTTCTTCTTCTTCTTCTTCTTCTTCTTCTTCCTCTTCTTCTTCTTCTTCTTCTTCCTCTTCTTCTTCTTCTCCTTCTCCTTCTCCTTCCTTTTCTTTCTTCTTCTTCTTCTTCTCTTCCTCCTCTTCCTCTTCCTCTTCTTCTTGTTCTTGTTCTCTCTCTGGCATTTTTTTTCTTCTTTTTTTTTTTTTCTCTCAAACCTTGGTTCTAGGCTCCCTCTGGTCTTCCCATTTCAGTCTGCTGGAGGAGCTTTTCTTTCTCTGATCATTCCTTAAATTTGAATTCTTTCTATCCTCAACACTTTTTTCTTCCACCGCCATCTTCCCCTTGATCACATGCTCTCCACTGGCTTCAATTACCATCTTATTGCTGATGATTCTCATATCTTATCTAAAGCTTTTCCATACTTTGCTTGTTGTGGATAATTTGTAGTCAGCATCTATTACTATACTCTTCTAGGTATTTCTTCATCTATTACAGAGGCTGAATGTGACATTTCCAAGATTCACTTGCTTCTCGAGTTTTATGTGAATTAAATTCTATGAAATAGATGCATTAGCAAGAGATTTGGAAGGCAGAGTAGGTGCAGACCACTTTCCTGTTGCTTTGACTGTTTCTTCTGGCAAGCAATATTGCGGAAGCATGGTATTCTGCATCAGCATTACAGCTCTACGGATGTTATAAAGTATTATGGCAGCAGCAAGGGTGCTTCTTAATTTGGTCTCCCGATTTCTGGATCGCAGGTACAGGGGTATCTTCTTGGATTCAGTATCTCTAGTGGAAGCATTATAATTTCTTTCTGTCAGAGGTGAGAGCTTCCATAGAGGTCAATTCTGCCTAAAGTCTATTTCTCCTGCTCATGAAAAACTTTATTAAGCATCTACCTCTTTGGGTTTCAATCCTTTTCTGCCTGAAATAATTAGAAGGATTTCTGTTTCTGAAACAGGTAGATAATTTGATAATTTTATTCCTAGAATCAGGGCATTATTATAACAAAACTAAAAATGTGTAGTATTAGCTTGGTGGCTGGGTGATTGGTATCAAAAGGACAGATATTTTAGAATTAAAACTTAGGAATGCTTGTTTTATATTTTTAAAAAGTTTTGGTAAAACTATCACAAAATCTTGAATACAAACCATTTGCTAACAGAGCTTATAATTCAAGTGGAAATAATTGGAAAAATTCATAATATTAATGTTAGTCAGCTGCTTCTTGCCCCTTGTACCAAAGTCACAAGAAAGACATGAACTCATGCCTGTTATAAGAGGTGATTCTGGCTCTAGGGAGGTAACACGGAGGAAAACAGGCTGTAGCCCAGCCTTTCTAAGGCATCTCCATTAACGTTTTGAAAGCAGATAATGAGGAACTTGCTCATAGCAAAACTTCACCCTGGCAAAGTCAGATTAAGAGTATTGCTTTCCTATACAAGGCTCTTCTTTCAGACAACTTCAATTTGGGGGTCAGAGTGCAGGTAGACAGAGCATCAAAGGCAGGTGTAAAATAGTAGAGATTTCAATCATACTATGCCTAGATGATATGCATTTCTGTGGTTGCCTGTAAACACCAGAAGTTTATCAAGTTTTTGAGGAAAATGTATTGCTGAAAACCTATAAGACCGGCTCACAAGGCCTGTGATTTTTTTTTTTTTTTAATCTCTAAAGAAATTCCTGGATTTGAAAATCTGCATTTTCAAGAAGCAAGTTCAAAAGATATTCAGCCTGCTAAGGAGGGCATAGCCCCACTACCCACTTCAGTTGTAAACACAGAAAACAGTGGACAGGACAATTTCTTTCAGAGAGCAGAACAAGTAACTGAAAGACAGAGTAACCAAACTAACTCTACCGTCAGGGTAGGGAATTTATCCAATTTTTCCTACTAGTGGGACTTGAAAATTGCTAGGGATCTGTCATTTTTATGCATTTCCAATTCTTTCATTTCCGGAATAGGAGTACGTACTGCACTTATTTTGTTTCTATCCCATCTTTGTATACCAGTTGGGGCAGAGGTGTGTGGAGAAAATATTTCTTTTAGTTTATAGATCACTGGATCATAAGATCCACATCCAGCCCTAATTGAAAGGCAGCTGAACACCCAGAGATACTGTACTTTTCATCATCCTGCAATCCTGGACTTTAAGCCAAAAGTAGTAAATGAATAATTCCTGGGGATTGTCTCCCTTGCCTAAGAGGTGAGTATGTCCTATGGGTATGCACAGAGATTTTTTGCTCACTAAAATGTCAGACTGGCAGAGGTTTCTAGTTGTGCCCTCAATATCTGTCCTCTACGTCTATAATAATAGAAATTTTGATAGGAATATGGCCTAAGAGCTAAAGATTGTATTTCTTAGCTTTTAATTTTGTAGCTAAATATGAACATGTAACTAAGTTCTGGCTAAAAACATGTGACCAAAAGTAATGTGTGAAACCACTCATGATTTAAAAATAGAATATACACAACCTTCTACTTTTCAAACTTCTACTTTTATTACAAGGAATAACAGGTTCATTTTTGGACCTCATCTACATTTTTTTCAGGGGTTTCCTTTGACACGGCTTCACTTGTAACATGTTTCTACTGCATTAACTCAGAAGGTTGCAGTATGACAAGATTAGAGGGTATAGAAGGTATAGTGACATGCGCCTCTATGCTCAGCTAATTTTTGTATTTTTTCCTAGAAACAAGCTCCCACTATATTGCCCAGGCTGGTCTCGAACTCCTGGGCTCAGGTGGTCCTCCCACCTTGGTGTACCAAAGTGCTGGGATTCCAGGCATGAGCCACCATGCCCAGCAAGAATGTAGTCTTGAAGAAAGAGCCTGAGAGCCATAATTAGAAGATGTGGGTGTGCATCTCAGCACTATTGTATGAAAGCTTTGTATAAATCATAGATGATTATAGAATGGATAGTTTCCATTACCTGACAGAAAATGGTGTTCTCTTCCACAGGTGTTACAGAGCTTCTCTGAGGCCAGCAAGATGTGAGTGGATTTGAGAAAGTCACACTTTTTTTAAAGTTTTTAAAAAGTGAGTGAAAATTAGGAAGATTGTTTAGCACTTAGTTTTTTTTGTTTGTGTGTTTGTTTTTTGAGGTGGAGTCTCACTCTGTTGCCCAGGCTGGAGTGCAATGGCGTGATCTCGGCTCACTGCAACCTCCACTTCCCAGGTTCAAGCGATTCTCCCACCTTAGCCTCCCAAGTGGCTGGGACTATAGGGGCACACCACTATGCCTAGCTAATTTTAGTATTCTTAGTAGAGATGACATTTCACTATGTTGGTCAGGTTGGTCTTGAACTCCTGATCCCAAGTGATCTGCCCGCCTCGGCCTCCCAAAGTGCTGGGATTACAGGTGTGCCACCACGCCTGGCTGCACTTAGTTTTGTTTTGTTTTTGTTTTTGTTTCTGTTTTTTATACTCTGCTTATTTTTCTAACATGTTTGCTTTGAAAGTAATAAGATTAAAGATCTGAAGGAAGAAATGGAGATCTGCTAAATTATTAAGTGACATTATAAATACTTAATTTTTTAATGTCATCCTATTACATTGATTGGGAAAAATGTTGTTTCTACTCTTAGCTTTATTTTTTATTTTATTTTTTTTTTTGAGACGGAGTCTTGCTCTGTTGCCCAGACTGGAGTGCAGTGGTGCAATCTCGGCTCACTGCAAGTTTCGCCTCCCGGGTTCACGCCATTCTCCTGCCTCAGCCTCTCCGAGTAGCTGGGACTACAGGCGCCCGCCACCACGCCCAGCTAATTTTTTTTGTATTTTTAGTAGAGACGGGGTTTCACCGTGGTCTCGATCTCCTGACCTCGTGATCCACCCGCCTCGGCCTCCCAAAGTGCTGGGATTACAAGCGTGAGCCACCGCACCTGGCTGGGAACTCTTAGCTTTATTATCAGTTATATTTTACACTGAACTTATGCTATTCAATCACTATATTAAAAACCAATAGAAAGTACCTCAATATTTATATATTTTCCTATTGACTTTTATAAAATTTTATTAAAACAAGTGATCTGTTTTTTTTATTTAAGAAAAACTTGTTTGGGTAGTAAAATCATCATCTAGAAAAAATTAAGTCTTTCTCAGGAGAAAAAAGTAAGTAACCAGTTTGAAAGAAAAGCTAATACTTTCATATGAACAACCATAATGAAAGTTTATAAAAATCAAACTGGACAGGGAATATTCAATAATTTTTATCCAAAGAAGTCTGAAATACATAATCAGGGGAGTCCATTAATTCGTTGGGAAGTTTTCATTATGTAGAAAGTAAAAACTGCAATCAGCTTCTTTTCCTGTTTTAACCAGTTGCCTGATTCACTCTATCAGTGTTTTGTTTTGGTATCGTTTCTTTTGTGTTGATAAGAAATTTCAGGAAAAGATTTAAAAACTGAAAGCATAATAAGGTCTATTCTGAAAAAGTCCAGATTTGTTTGATTATAAACTGAGGACTAGAGCTGGAAGGGCCCTGGCATCTCCTGCAGGAGCATATGAGCAGTTTCTGGCTTCTGTTAATGAAAGCATAAATAAAGTAGGTTGTATAAACATGCTGCACAGCTGAAAGTGGGGTTGCCCTAAAATAGCAATAGCATGCCAGTTTTATTGAATAGCCCAATAAGGACAGATGATATTAAATGTCCCTAATTAGGTAGGGTTAAAAATAAAACCATATTATAATTAGAAAAAGTTGCATTTTTAATCAGAGAACTCAAGCAAGGCTTGTAGAAAGTAATTCCAAAATTTTATGAGCAGTGGCAGAAAACTAGTAACATGTGAGTTCGCAATTAGAGAAAACTTGAAAATAACTGCAGGTGAGTTCAGAGACCTAGGGTCACAGCACTGAGATATAACTATTATTCATTGGTTTAGACTATGTTTAGAATTTGTGTTTATTAATATCTCTTTGTCACTAAGACAACTAAGAAACAAAGCTTTGCTGAACCACAGAGCCAAGCTGGGCAAGCAGATAAGAGAATTGCAGAAGCTCAGTTGAAAAAAGACACAGATTGAAAAGAAACTTTCTTAGAATTTTATTTTTGACATGGCTACAGAGGAAGGAAAGAAAAGAAGGGAGGGATTTGTGATGAAAAGGGCTTTCCAGAAAAGCAGCATTTCAGTGCAGTGTTTCCCACTGTTCCGAGAAATAATAACTGAAGTCCTTCCCAAATCTGTGACTCCTCTGATCATGAAAAAAAAAAAAAAAATATTTGATCAAACTGTTTCTTGAACTTTGTTGCTTGAATTTTGACTAATTTTGAATACAACCCAGATATGAGTTTGTTGTAATTAATATCATTTGTTTAGGATTAAAGTGAATTAATTAATTGCTTTCTTTTTCATTTTTAAACCAACCTACCTACTGTTGGCTGAAATTTAGCAGTCTTCACATCTAATTTCAGTGGCTCTGCCCTCTACTGAGCTTTAAATCTCAGGTCAACTCACTGTTGATGGCATCACATAGGCCAAGGACAAAATTCAGAGAGGTCAGATATGTTCCTTTAAACATGTATTCCAAATTATAGAGAAGAATCCCTGATGTATCAAAAATGGTAATAACCGAGGAAAGCAGAAATAGAAGAAAGTGTTTTGATATGGCAGTTTTGACATAGTAATAAGAATTTTAGGTTAAATTTTATGAAAACTTTAAAAATACAATTAAAAAAATTATTCAATAACATACCACAAACACCTTCATCTTTACACACATCTAAACTTCATTCTTGATTTTCACCATGAAGATATAGGTTAAGTTTGTGAAATGCAGTGAAGCTCAGGAATCGGTAGGGTCAGAATTAGGCTGGGGATCAGAGGAAATTATACTTGGGCAGAGGAGTGACAAAGTGTGTCTCAGGGACTGAGTAAATCTCAGGGATGAAGGGGATCAGGGATGGGCTGAGGATAAGCTAACATGTATGTGAATCTATATGGAAACCATTACCCACATGGTTCAGTCAGGAGTTTTACATTCAAAGAAGAGCAGAAAAATAAGAATTTTGATTTTTCTTTATGTTGTTCCCCCAGGTCATCAGGAGAAACCCAAGTACGTAGGTCTATAATAACTCATTAAATTTCAATTTCTGGCCGGGCGCCGTGGCTCATGCCTGTAATCCCAGCACTTTGGGAGGCCAAGGCAGGCGGATTACTTGAGGTCAGGAGTTCGAGACCAGCCTGGTCAGGAGTTCGAGAACTTCACATGAAACCCTGTCTCTACTGAAAATACGAAAATTAGCCGGGCGTGATGGCACTTGCCTGTAATCCCAGCTACTGGGGAGGCTGAGGCAGGAAAATTGCTTGAACCCGGGAGGCGGAGGGTGCAGTGAGCTGAGATCGCATCATTGCACTCCAGCCTGGGTGAAGAAGTGAGACTCCCTAACACGGTGAAACCCCGTCTTTACTAAAAATACAAAAAATTAGCTGGGCATGGTGTCGGGCACCTGTAGTCCCAGCTACTCGGGAGGCTAAGGCAGGAGAATGGCGTGAACCCGGGAGGCGGAGCTTGCAGTGAGCCGAGATTGAGCCACTGCACTCCAGCCTGGGCAACACACCAAGACTCCGTCTCAAAAAAAAAAAAAAAAAAAAAAAAAAAAAAATATATATATATATATACTACTACTAATAGTAATAATAATAATTCTTGTCCAGTCACCCATAAATTACATGGTAAATTTAAAATATCAACACTTAAATATTTTAGCTGCAAAATAAGTACGAAAATCAATATATCCATGACAACCTAAGTAATGATCATGTCGAAATGTCACTACTCCAGTGAAGAGGCCAAAAGTAAAAATCCATTTAAAAGTTGGAATAAATTTATTTCTTTATGCCACATGATAATAGATGCTTAACACTTAAGAAGACTCAAAACTTCTGACACAGAGAGGGTTGTAAAAATGTTTATTCTTGTCATAAAAGTATTACCTTGTGCCCCAAATTTGCTAATGTGCTCAATATTAAATACAAGTCTAAATCTCATATTCTTCTTTTTAGGTACTTTGTAATAGCAATACTTCAAATCCATCACCAAATTCTATACTAATCGGTTTTGCTGAGGTGATAAAACAACTCAAACCAAGTGGCTTACAACAGCAAACATTAAATTTTCCTCATGGTCCATGTCAGGACCAGTAGGTCATCTGCAAGGGCTCTGTTCCTCATCTTCCTCTCACAGGACCCAGGATTACAGTGTGGTCCCTATTGGGGCATGCATCCTCCTGGCAGGAAGTTGGTGGATACACGCAATGATTCGTAAACCTTCTTCTTTTTTTTTCTTTTTTTTGAGATGGAATTTTGTTCTTGTCGCCCAGGCTGGAGTGCAATGGCACAATCTCAGCTTACTGCAACCTCTGCCTCCTGGGTTCAAGCGATTTCTCCTGCCTCAGCCTCCTGAGTAGCTGGGACTACAGGCACCCACCAACATGCCTGGCTAATTGTAGAGACAGGGTTTCACCATGATGGCCAGGCTGGTCTCAAACTCCTGACCTCAGGTGATCTGCCTGCCTCAGCTTCCCAGAGTGTTGGTATTACAGGCATGAGCCACTGTGCCTGGCGTATTACCTTGTCTTAGTCTATTTGTGCTGTGCAACAAAATACCTAAGACTGGTATAAAAAATAGAAATTAATTTTCTTGCAGATCTGGATTCTAGGACATAATTCTCTCCTGCATCTTCTCTGGCCTCCCCTTCTGTATGCTTCCCATGCTCTCCTTCCTTTTCACCTTGGAAAGTGCTGTGGCCCAACTGAGTGCTGTTCTTGGCCACTATCGTCTTCCTGATGTTTGTGCTCAGCCTGTATTCTCTCGCCCACGACTTCAATTGTTTACTGAGTGAAGATAATTCTGCAGTGTGATTCTAACCTGGATCTTGCTCCTCACCTTCGAACTTGTGAGTCCCTACTAGACATTTTCTAAAATATTTCGTTTCCTTGCACCTCCAGAACTTTACAATCCTGTTCTTTTGGTCCAAAAGATCCTTCACCTTTTACAGTCTAATCCTTATTCGGATTGTAATATTTAACCCAAGTAGGCCAGGAGTGGTGGCTCACGCCTGTAATCCCAGCACTTTGAGAGGCCGAGGCGGGCGGATCACGAGGTCAGGATATCGAGCCCATCCTGGCTAATATGGTGAAACCCCATCTCTACTAAAAATACAAAAAAATTAGCCAGGCGTGGTGGTGGGCGCCTGTAGTCCCAGCTACTTGGGAGGCTGAGGCAGGAGAATGGCGTGAACCCAGGAGGCGGAGCTTGCAGTGAGCCGAGATCGCTCCACTGCACTCCAGCCTGGGTGACAGAGTGAGACTCCTTCTCAAAAAAGGTAAATAAATATCCAAGTATTCCCTCTCTGGAAAGCTGTCTCCAGCATCCTATTGTGAGCTGGCAACCTCTTCTGTAGAGTCCTGTGCACGGCCCCATTATGGCACTCATTGCCCTGTACTGTCATTGTTAGATTGTTTGCTTCTCTCCCGTATTAGAAACTCAGCTCCTTTAACAAAAACACAGTGATTTGTCTTTGTATATAGCAACAGTTCTATGTCTAGCATATAGCAGATACCCAATAATGTTTTTAGATGATAGACTGAATAAAGAATGAGTACATTTGTGACAGATAGGTGGGATTCTTTTGAGTCAGGAGATAAGTTTGGAAACAGAAAAGGATGAGTTATGGTATGTCTTTTTTTCCTCCAAAAAGTTCAAGGCAACAGTGTCTGCAACAAAAGAAGTTGGGAATGGGAAGTACAAGAACATCAGGTATTCAATGTCTCCAAAACTTGCTATATAAAAAGCCAAATAAGAATGAATAACAGATATATTTTTCAACATAATGTAGGAAATTTTTATTGTAAAATTTCATTTTCATAATCATCCAAAAATAATTTTATTCTGCATTCTATGAGTGACTTTGTTACAACCAAATATCCCACAGGATTTCATTGCCCATGTTTTCATTTTTGTCTGTAATCATGTTGCTGCCAAGTGGAACTATTTTAGTTATGCTGGGCATATCAGTCAGAGAGTTCAATCAGGGAATAAGGACTATTAGGGATCTCTCTCTCTCTCTAAAAGGATTTCTTACAGGGATTTGACCTTACACAATTATGGGAGCTAGTTAAGAATCAGTCTTCATAAGTCTTTGCATCTGATGCTGGATCTTAATATCTGCGAGGCAGGAATGGGAGCAGTGGCACATGCCTACAATCCCAGTGCTTTGGGTGGCCGAGGTGAGAGGATCACTTGAGCCTGGGAGTTCAAGAACAGCCTGGGAAACATAGTTAGACCCTTGTCTCTACAAAAAGTCCAAAAATTAGCCAGGCTTAGTGTCGTGCACCTGTAGTGCTAACTACTTGAGAGGCTGAGGTGGGAGGATCCTTTGAGCCCAGGAGTTCGAGGTTGCAGTGAGCTATGATAGTGCCGTTGCCTGGGTGACAGTGAGACCCTGTCTCAAAAAAAAAAAAAAAAAAAAAAAAATCCATGAGGCTGACAGTGAAGAAGGGAAGATGCATGTAAAGTCAGGAGATTAAGAATAGGCAGGAACCCACAAGCACAAGCTGGAACCTGTGAGGATGGACTAAAACTTGTGTTAGTTCTTGTTGTCTCTGCCCTTAGTGGTGTGGGTGTCCTGGAGAAGTCAGGGTGCTTCACCATGGAGCTAAACAAACACACCTATCCTGGGAGTCAGAGAATCTGTGAGAATCTCTAAGAAGATCCATGGCAAAATAGAAGAGTAGTAGGCCCAGCCACTGACTCACACAAATTGTGTGAGCCAGTACATAAATGACAATGCATGTGAGCTACAAAATAATTGCTATTTCACTTATGCCCTCTAAGTTTTGCACAAGAATGTTTCTTGTGGTTTACTCTAACCAGAAACACACAGGAAAGATAACTTGGCCTAGCCAACACATTGCAGAGCCACCACATAGGCTTATGAATAGTCAACTGTAAATAATGTGTTATATACCAGATGACATCACAGCCTGCTGTACAAGTAATAATTACTATTTATTGAAATTTTTATGTAGGTTCTATTCTTTAGGCATTAACCCATTGAATTATCACAACCCAATGCTGCAGTTACTATTATTGTTACCCTTTTCCAGAAATGGAAACTGAATCCCAAAGTGATTAGGTAACTTGCCTAAAGTCACAGAGCCAATAATTAATAACAGAAGCAGGATTCACACCACTAGGCAATCTTGCTGTAGAGCCTCTGCCCTTACCCACTAGACTCTGCCAGCACCCTGTGTGACAATGTGAGAAAAGCTGTAGCCAAATGGAGTCAATAAATGCCACATTGCAGTTGATGTTGGCCAACTGTAAAGGAACCTAGGCATGTGGAGAAAAATCCTTGTAAGTTGTTAGTGGGAATGTAGACTGGTATAGCCATTATAAGATAGAGGCTTCTCAAAAAATTAAATATAGAACTATCACATCACCCTGTGATCCCTCATCTTTGCATATATCCCCCAAATTTAATCACCACCTTGTAAAGATACCTGCACTCCTGTGTTCGTTTAATTTTATTTATTTTAAGATAAAGAGTCTTGTTCCATTGCCTAGACTGGAGGGCAGTGGTTCTAGCTCAGCTCATTGCAACCTTTGCCTCCTGGGTTCAAGCAATTCTCCTGACTCAGCCTCTGAGTAGCTGGGATTACAGGCATCTGCCACAACAGTCAGCTAATTTTTGTATTTTCCTGTGTTCATCACAGCATTATTCACAATAGCCAAGGCATGGAAACAACCTAGGTGTCTGTAAATGGACAAATGGATAAAGAAACTGTGTGTGGTACATACATAACAATGGAATATTATTCAGCCAGGAAAAAGAATGAGACCTTGACCTTACCACAAATGGATAAGCCTAGAAGACATTATTCTATGTGAAAAAAGCCAGACACAGAAAGAAAAAATATTGTATGATTTCATTTTTATGAGGAATCTAAAAAAATTTTCAAATATACAGAAGTAAAGAATGAACAGTTGTTTAGTGGGGGTGGAGTGGTGTGAAATAGGGAGATACAGGTCAGAGGACACAAAGTAGAAGATATGTAGGATGACCAAGTCTAGAGATCTAATATATGACATGAGGACTGTAGGTAACAACATTGTATTTGGAATTCATGTTAAATGAATAGATCTCTTGCCCTCAAAATAATTTTTTTGTTTGTTTTTTGGTTTTTGTTTTTTTTTGAGATGGAATCTTGCTCTGTCGCCCAGGCTGGAGTGCGGTGGCACGACCTTTGCTCACTGCAAGCTCCGCCTCCCAGATTAACACCATTCTCCTGCCTCAGCCTCCCAAGTAGTTGAGACTACAGGCGCCCACCATCACACCCTGCTAACTTTTTGTATTTTTTAGTAGAGACGGGGTTTCACCTGTTTCAGGGGGTGAATCCTGTTTGCCAGGATGGTCTTGATCTCCTGACCTCGTGATCTGCCCACCTCGGCCTCCCAAAGTGCTGGGATTAAAATAAATTTTTAAAAAAGGTAATTAAGATAATGTATATGTTAATTTGCTTCACTCTAGTAATCTTTTTACTATCTATATGTATCCCATAACATCTTGTTAAATACCTTAAATATACACAATGCAATTTATATATTAAAAATAAAAATAAAACGTCCTGGGCCATAGCTGTCAGCACCTAGCCTATTGTGGGCAGTACAATATTGCTCATCTGATTAAATTAATGATTCAAATTTTGCTTGGATTTCTATTTTATAGACTTATTTTTATTTTATGTTGTATAAAAACTATAAGGAATTGTAAGAAATTTAGTCCCCATTTATATTTGCATGCATAATTTTTATGATGAAAATAATTAAAATCAATACAAGTCTCAAATAGTGAACAGTTTTATTCATATTTGGGCAAGCTTGACTGTTTCTAACAGAAAAATGGGATGTGAGGGGCCAACATATCTGAGTATGTCAGTAATAAATTAAAGGATGAGTAAGTGCATTAACACTAAATGAGTGAATCATTAATTAGGTCCATAGGGAAAATGTTTTGTTAAAAACCCTCAGTCCCTCCTGTATGAGAGATGCTTTTGCCAGATGATATTAACTTATTGAATTAAACGAGCGTGCAGTTTTCCTCATCCATTCACACACACAAAAAACCCCACCAAATTTCCACAACAAAATACTTCCTCTTTGTCTCTGGGGGCAGGTTTTCAAAATGTCCCGAATATGCTCTTGGAAGCAAAGCCAGTTGGAATCAAGGCTGTCTGGTTGGAAGTCTTCTGAGACTTTCCTTGTGCAATCCTGTGTGTAATTCAGCATTTGAAAATGAAAACGCATTTGGAGTTTTCTGTGACAATGACTGCATTGCACAAGTCTCAAGCTGCTTTCGATCCCTTAACCACTTCCTCCTTACAGGGATTGCCTGCATTTCCTTTACTGCACGTTGTGCGTTCAGAGGCACCGTGTCTGCCTGTTAAGAATGTCTCACCTGCTGAACGCTGTGACACTGCACTTGGTACCCAGCCTGCTGGACAGAGACCGGGCCCTAACTGCAGTGGCTCAATACTGGAAAGCTAATTTGTATGAAATCCTGAAACTACAAGTCTTTACAAATATAATCTATTATATATAAAATATATTTTTCCCAAACATAGCCCATTAAAAGCCTTGTCTACAGATCATCCGCCTGCGCCAGACCCGGAGTGGCTCCTGTTGGGGTTCACTCTGGTTGGATGACGCTGGCCACACCCACCACAGGTCCAGTGGAGTTCGACTTCACCTCACCTGCTGCTTGGAATCCTCTGTTATCTCCTAATGAGTCCTAATGATTCCCCCACAGAACTCTCCCAGACTTTTTTACTTCCTCTAATTCAAATCAGCTCCCTCTCATTGCCAAAACCCGACCCATCCACTGTCCATCCACTGCCCTCTGTCTCAAAACTGTAAATCAGCACTTTCAGATGGACACTTTGTTTTAGTCTGAGGGCAACAGTGATCAGCTCAAACGAAGTCCTTTCCTGTCTCCATCACACAGTTGTTTTTCTCTCCATTCTCCCAGAGTATGCTTTAGACCTCTTTTTCTTTCTTTCCTTTTTTTTCTTTAACCTGACACAGGTATTGTCATTGACTCTTATAAAATTTAAAAGTCCTGGGTTCCAATTCTGTCTCTTCTATTACCCATGCAATCTTGTTCCAGTCACCCAATCTTTCTGATACTCAGTTTTCTCATCTGCAATGTGTTAATAATAATCACAATAAAATATAGCAATAATCATAAGATCTAGCACATAGAGAGCTTACTCTGTGCCAGGCACTCTCTTAAGAGTATTTATGTATACAAATATTTCAATAATGTAGAAGAATGATTAAATCATTTTTAGCATAACCATACCACAGAATACTAAGTGGCCATTAAAAAGAATGAGATGTGGGCCAGGCACGGTGGCTCACGCCTGTAATCCCAGCACTTTGGGAGGCTGAGGCGGGTGGATCACGAGGTCAGGAGATCGAGACCATCCTGACTAACACGGTGAAACCCCATCTCTACTAAAAATACAAAAAAATTAGCCGGGTGTGGTGGCAGGTGCCTGTAGTCACAGCTACTCGGGAAGCTGAGGCAGGAGAATGACATGAACCCAGGAGGGAGAGCTTGCAGTGAGCCGAGATGGTGGCACTGCACTCCAGCTTGGGCAACAGAGCAAGACTCCATCTCAACAAAAAAGAAATGAGATATAAAAACATGGAAATGTATTGATGCTAAAATAATAAGTAGAAAATCTAGTTGCAGAACAATATAACATGATCACTTACAATAAAACTACATTAGACATATAAATAACAATTCTCTCTGTTTATATCTATAGATCTATCAATACATTTACATAAGCACACATATACAGTGTGAATTTTCACAAACCATGTATTTATACGTCTGTATAGATTAATTTCTCAGTGATCATTTTAAAAACAATGAATAGAAAAAATGACTATAAAAAGAAAACCTGATTTTAACAAACATATCAGAACTGGCAATTTAGGTAAATTAATGTTGTGCTCATGAAAATAAAAACTTTGGCTAGAAATTATCTTAATTCCAATTATAATTTTAAAAACAGTTTTCATGTACCCCTTTAAGAACTGCCAACTAAGTCAGGATTGCATTTTTCTGAATATCTCCAATGAGAGCATAGATTTCTAATTTGGGGATGTTTGATTCTCCTTTTTAACAGACAATGGTCATTTGTCATCAGAGCTGATGACTATAATTGCTAATCAGTCTGGGTAATGTTAACTTTAGTCAAAACTGTATCATAGACTTCTCATTATTATTCAAAGAACTGTAATTTTTAAGGGATATTTCAGAGGCAACACTTCACTCCTTTTACAGGACACAGAGCTTCAAAAATGTTTCCAAAGTCTATTTCAAAATAATAGGCCTGATTATGCATTGTAGGAAGAAATCAGCATGAATAGTGTGCATAATATAAAAAAAAAATCAGCACTGACTCCATCTGTAATTTTATGCACCAGTGTAACCAATGACTTTCTTAGTTTCCAGGTCATAATAGAAATGCCCCCATTTCTTCACCTATCAAAGATTAAAACATTTTATTAATTTTTAATTTTTTTAATCTATTGTCCCTTGAAAACTTTTAGCAAAATCAAGAACTTCATATACTTAATACTCAAATTTTATTTCACAAGTATCTCAGAAATTGTTATTGTGATCAAGATTTTTGTTGTTGTTGTTGTTAGTTATTATTGATTTTGTTGTTTTTGCAATGTTTTGGCAGTCTATTTACTTATCGAAATTTCTCTACTCAGGTCCCATTCTAATAAGTTGCCGATCAGAATGAATCTTTAAACTTTTCAATAATTCCATCAATCTGGATGTTACTAGATAAATAGATTACCGATCACCTTAGAGTTCTTTCCTAACTTCTTTAATAATAGTATTCCTGTTATTACTTCACCTCTATAAGTAATTTTTATTACTATTATTATTTTTATTTTTTTGAGATTGAGTCGCCCTATGTCACCCAGGCTAGAGTGCAGTGGTGTGATCACGGCTCACTGAAACTTCTACCTCCCGGTTCAGGCAATTCTCCTGCCTCAGCCTCTCGAGTAGCTGGGATTATAGGCATGCGCCATGATGCCTGGCTATTTTTTGTATTTTTAGTAAAGACGGGGTTTCACCATGTTGGCCAGGCTGGTCTCGAACTCCTGACCTCAAGTGGTCTGCCCGCCTCAGCCTCCTAAAGTGCTTGGATTACAGGTGTGAGCCACCACGCCCAGCCAGTAACATTCAAATATCAAGTATCTCACTTACATACCTTATAACTCATTCTTGCTTTGAAATGAAAAAAATATATATTTTTTGTATATATTTTATATATATATATATTTTTAAGTCTGTCATAGTTACCAGCACAATAATTAGTAGATCTTAAAAGTGCTGTTACTTCAAGTTGAAATCTGATGCAGCAACACTCTCAACTTTCTGTCTCACCTCCAACATGTATCTAGCTCTGCACTGTGGCTTGTCTGTTTCTTTCATTAGTGAATAATTCTGTCCAGGATTAATCTCTCGAGCCACTCTCAGAAATTTGCTGCACCATTTAGATCCATTCATCCTTACTATCAGCCTGTGTTTTCACCTAGCTTTTATCCTCTCAATATTTAAAGGAGCTTAAGTCATTCCCATTGAAACTTGAAAGAAAAAGATAGAGACAAACAGAAAAACAAGGTGAAAGAAAGAAAATCTTGATCCCTAGGTCTTCTTCTAGCTTCTAACCAATCATTTACCTTTTTCTTTTAAACAATCTTCTTGATCAAGTCATCTTTACCTGTCCTCTTAACTTACGCTCATATTCTTCTCCAGCCACAGCATTCAGAGTTTTGCCTCAATGACTCCGGTGAAATGGTTTCAATCATGGTCACTAATGACCATCCATTTTCCAAATCCAACACGTAATTTTCAAACTCTTACTTCACTTCCTTGGCATTGTACATTTCTCCACTCCTCACCACTTCCTCCTTGAAACCTTACCTTGGTCTCTGTGAAACCACACCTTCTTTGTTCTCCTTCCACCTCCTGTTTCTTTTTTGTGTATTTCAAAGACATCTTTTCTTTTCCTTGTTTTTTTTTTTTTTTTGAGATGGAGTCCTGCTGTGTTGCCCAGGCTGTAGTGCAGTGGCGCCATCTTGGCTCATTGCAACCTCTGCCGCCTGAGTTCAAATGTTTTTCCTGCCTCAGCCTCCCGAGTAGCTGGGATTACAGGCACGTGCACCACACCCAGCTAATTTTTGTATTTTTAGTAGACATGAGGTTTCAGCATCTTGGCCAGGCTGGTCTTGACCTCCTGACCTCGTGATCCACCTGTCTCAGCCTCCCAAAGTGATGGGATTACAGGCATGAGCCACCATGCCTGGCCCGAAGACATCATTTTTAACTTGAAGTGCCACCATAAGCCTTTTCTTTTCTCATTCTACACATTTATCCTGACTATCTCTTCCTTGGTCAAGGCCTCAACTACTACTTCTACCTCATGGGATCATACTGTTTGAGTCTGAGCTGAGCTTTGTTTCTAGAGTATCAGTCTGAATTCATCTGAATTCATCATGTGGCTCTATAAACCCTCTTATCCTTGGTGCTGTCTTTTCAGCAAATGACACTTGACACTACCTAGTTGTTCACATCAGAAATACAAAGCCCTCCTAGACTTTCTTTTTCCTCACCTTCCATATCCATTGATCATTAAGTCCTGCCAATTCTATTTATTTATGTGATTTGCTTGCTTGTCTATTTGTTTATTTAGACAAGGTATCACTTTATTGCCAAGGCTAGAGTGCAAGAGTGCAATCACAGCTCACTGCAGCCTTGATCTCCTGGGTTCAAGTGATCTTCCCGCCTCAACCTCCTAAGTAGCTGGAACTACAGGTGTGCACCACCATACCTGGATAACTTTTATTTTTTGTATAGACAAGGTCTTACTATGTTGCCTAGGCTGGTCTCAAACTCCTAGGCTCAGCTGATCCTCCCTCCTCAGCCTCCTAAAATGCTGGAATCACAAGGGGGAGCCACCGTGCCAGGCAACTCTGCTTGTTAAATGCTTATTCAAATGCCCAGCATCCTAATTCAAAAATCTGACATCTGAACTGCTCCAAAATCCCAAGCTTTTTGAGTACCAACATGACACCACAAGTGGGAAAATTCCACACTTGACCTCATGTGATGGGTGGCAGTCAAAATGCAGGTGCACACACAGTTTATTCAGTGTCCCCCAAGGGAAAAAAGATGCCCCTAGCCCCCTTCAGCTGCAATATTCCTTTTCTGCAAACAGCGTGATAGTGATGCCAATCAACCACAGATTGTCTACATGGGTGGCTGAGATAGTGACACCTTTGCTTTCTGATGGCTCAATATACACAAACTTCGTTTCAAGCACAAAACTACTTAAAATAATGTATAAAATTACATTCAGGCTATTTGTATAAGATATATATGAAATATAAATAAATCTTATGTTTAGACTTGAGTCCTATCCCCAAGATATCTCATTATGTATATGCAAATATCCTCAAATCTGAAATCTTAAACATTTTGATCCCATGCATTTTGGAGGACTCACACTTTCTTTTTTCTTTTCTTTTTTTTTTTTTTTTTGAGATAGAGTCTTGCTCTGTCGCCCAGGCTAGAGGGCAATGGCACAATCTCGGTTCACTGCAAGCTCTGTCTCCCCAGTTCAAGCGATTCTCCTGCCTCAGCCTCCCAAATAGCTGGGACTACAGGTGCCCACCACCACACCTGGCTAATTTTTGTATTTTTAGTAGAGACAGGGTTTCACCAAGTTGGCCAGGCTGGTCTTGAACTCCTGACCTCAAGGGATCCACCTGCCTTGGCCTCACAAAGTGCTGGCATTACAGGCATGAGCCACTGTGCCCAGCGGTCCCATGCATTTTGGATAAGGGATACTCAACTTGTATCAGGGCTTTTCTACTTCTTGCTAGATTCCTACCAAAGCCTCGCTGAACCTCTGCTGTTAGTCTCATGTCTCCCAACATATCCTCCCCAATGCCATCACAATGAGCTTTCTAATATGAAAATTTGTAGCTCCCTATCAACTTCCAGATCAAACCTAAGCTCAAAGCTGTACATCATCTAACTCCTGCCAACCTTCCCAGTCTTATCTTCTCTCTAAACTTCATAGGTAACCCAAGATCTGGCCACACTCAACAGCTTGTAGTTTAGTGGACATAGTCCCTCCTTCCATGCCTTCTCGTTATTTTCCATCCCTTTTCTCTCTTCTCAGTCCAGCTAATTATTATTTCATCAAGAAAATCTCAATTTTCACTTTGTTAAATTAAAATTATAGGAGGCCATTGTTTCGGAGTAAGTTTCTGCACTAGGCCACAAAGACCAGACAAAACCAAAATGGAGTCACTCGTATTCAAGTTCTATGCCACCAAACCAAAACTAAGTTGTTGTGTGACTTTCTAAGAAATTAGGAGTGAGAGGTAGCAGCCAGAATCTCAAACAAGTCAGTTTCAGTTGGCATAGTGATGAAGTTTCTTCTGTTTTATTCCTTACAAAAATGTAATTTGAAGTAACCTGATGTCAACCACCGTGTTCCCTTCTACAAGGAAAGTAACTTTAAAATGACAGTCTACTTTTTTTTCTTTGTTTAGGTGCTCTTTACCCCTCTTCTGCTTGGCTCATTGAAGCACTCACGCTGTTTATGGAATGAAGTGTTGTCTAATTCTAGAGTCACAAATGAAGCCAAATGAGAACTTTAAATTTCTTGTAAACATGTTGTTTTCTGACAGATCTGGCAACTATGAAGGGAACTGCAGGAGACTGCTGATGACCCTGAGACCCCTTGTAGAACACAGGACAGGCGTCACTGATCCCCTTTCGGGTACTCTGTCTTCCTCATGGAGCCCTGAGAGTTGTGAGTTCCTCTTAGGTCCGAGCTCTGCTCTCTTTTGCATTTGCGCTCTCTGATATCTTTGGCTTTTGGAGTACCAAGGGTTAGTTGGTGCTATGGCAGGGCATATGACATTTGAGTTTGCGGTGACTGCTTAATCACTGGCAAAAAGCCAGTTTTTAAGGTAAATGACGGCAGTTGTAGTAAGTGGTTATTATTGCAAGGTTTTTTCTTATTTTCTTTTTGCACACCAAGGTAAGAAAAACATTGACTAAGTTGGTGAAGAATATCTCAAAGCCAAATATCACAGCTTTGAGAAACCCAAAATCCAACATAAAAATGGAATCATTAATTATAATTGCCAGACATGTTCTTCTTACTTGCTGCACAGATAAATCCGATTTACTGAAGCAATGGTATTGCAGTAAAGAAAGAACTGAATTAACACAAGGCCGGCCAAATGGTAGGACAGGTGTTTATTATTACTGAAATCAGCCTCCCTGAGAACTGAGAAGCTAGGGTTTTTATGGATAATTTGGTGGGCAAGCGGCTAGGGAATGGGTGCTGCTAATTGTTTGGGGGTGAAATCATAGGAATGTGAAAAATGGTCCTCATGTGCTGAGTCCACCTCTGAGTGGGCCACAGGATAGGTTGAGTCATGAGTTCTGGGTCCAGATGGAGTCAGTCAGTTGTGAGAATGCAAAAGTATGAAGAAAGTATATCAAAAGACCAATCTTAGATTTTACAATAATGATGTTAACTTTAGGAGCAATTGGGGAAGTAACAAAACTTGTGAGCTATGGCCACATGACTCCTGAGCAGCAAGGGATCATAGAACATCAGGCTAGAAGGTAATAGCTGTTTATTGTTTAGCTACACCTCCATTTTGGCAGAATCCAGGCTCCTCCCATAAACCTAATCTTGTGTCCTTTCATTCATCTTACAAAGGTGATTTCGGTCCCTAAACAAGGACGGGGTTTATTTTAGGGAAGGACTATTATTATACTTGCTTTAATGTTAAACTATAAACTAAATTCCTCCTACAATTAGCTTGGCCTACACCTAGGAATGAGTGAGGACAGCCAGCCTGTGAAGCTAGAAGCAAGGTGGAGTCATCCATGCTTGGCTTTTCTCACTGGCATAATCTTTGCAAAGGTAGTTTCATAATTTCTAAAGATCTGAGTACTCCACTTTCTTGTATGCCTGCCTTTTTCATGTATAAGGATTATAGCTTCAGAAGCTGCAAATACTTACAAAAGTGACCAAATCTTACTAAAGCTAACTCAGAATTACAATGGCCATTAAGTGGAATGTTCCAGATGAGCAAGATTGTTCCTCTAAGACATACACTCAAATCCCAAGCCTCCTAAATTAAGAATAGAGAATGTGATTCTTATTTCAATTGGCATTCAAAAAACTTTAAAGAGACAATAGGATTAAAAAAAAAAATAGCTTTTTAAAAAGATTCATTATGAAAAATCAATGAGAGGTTGAGCACGGTGGTTCATGCCTATAATCCCAGCACTTTGGGAGGCCAAGGTGAAGGGATCACTTGAGGTCAGGAGTTCAAGACCAGCCTAGCCAAAATGGTAAAACCCTGTCTCTACTAAAAGGACAAAAATCAGCTAGGCATGGTGGTATGTGCCTATAGTCTGAGCTACTTGGGAGGCTGAGGAACAAGAATCACTTGAACCCGGGAGGCAGGGGTTGCAGTGAGCTGAGATTGCACCACTGCACCCAGGCAACAGGGCAAGACTCTGTCACAAAAAAAGAAAAAGAAAAATCAATGAGAAGTGAAAAATGCAAGCTATGGCCCATACCAAGAACAATAGACCTGGCGTGCTCCTACTGCTCCACTCTTACTTTGCCTGAATATGTCTAATACATTCTATTCCTGAATATTCACAGTCTAGTAACTCCATCTGAATTGCTTTTGTGTGTGTGCATGTGTGTCTCTGAAAAAGCAGTCAAATTGCTCCTTTATAAAATAAAACTACCTGAAAATTCAGGAGATAATCCCTGAGTCACTTACATTCTCTGAACAAAAACAGGGCTTACGCTATAAAGAATTTCCCAATCCTAGGGAAGACCCTCAAAATTTTCTCAAGAATTCAGTCTTAATTGGAACCTATGACTCCTGGATACCTACCCTCTATTAACAAATGCACATGTTGCTGGGACCTGAGGAAGCCCCAAAACGGATGTAAGAAGCAGAACAGTATTCTCCTGAGAATGATATCAAGGACCCAAAAAGCCCCACCTCATTTATTTATGAGCCAAAGCCTTAAAAATCCCAAATGACCTTTGAAAGCTATTCCTAATGTGTTCGCCACCCACATTGACTGGTCTATATCATCTAGGCCTGCAGGTAGAAGGAAAATGTGTCTGTTATTGATTTTAAAATTTGCTTGGAAGCCCTATTTCTCAAGATAGTCCAGCTTCCACCAAACTGATGATACAATCTAGCCAGCCCTAGCTGCCTTCTTTGAAATGGGCTCCTCCTGGAGATTAGCAGACTCATAAAAACAAAACAAAAGATAGGATGGGAGGCTACAAGACCAGCTGAACTAATAATTATAGCTGAACATTTTGAAATGATCTGAGAACAAGATAACAAACAAAAGGCTTCTAAATTAATATCCTAGCAATTATAACAATTTCATGGCAACCAGCAAACTGGAATGACTTTTGGACCTGCCCCAGGGCACTTTTCCAGTATGCAACTCCTAAAACAACCATTTCCAAAAAATTGTTGCTATTTGTGCAAACAACTGGGACACTGCTAAAAGTACTGCCCCCAAAGATTTTTTAAGGGAAGCCCCAGAATACAGGTTGCCCACCCTCTGATAATAATCTCCATGTTACCACTGGACAGACAGACCTCCAAGGGAAGGTCCAGTAAGCTTCTGCCATTTATTCATTTAAAAAATCAAGGGGATACAAAGATAAAAATTAACGAAGTTTTTTTTCCAATCTTAGTTGACACCAGAGCTACTGGCTCCAGCTTAAACACTATTTTTATAGAATAACTTCTCCCTAGCAGTAAAACAGAATTTCAGTTGTGGGGTTTTCAAATAGAATTCAAAAGGAATTCATGTCGTATCCTACACAAATGACTCTAGACCCTTTTACTGAAAAATATTCTCTTTTGTTGTTTGACACAGCTCTAGTCAATTTATTGGGCAGAGACCTTCTGTCTAAGCTAAAAGGTCTGATATGGTTTGCCTCTAGTGGAGATGTGACTCTGGAATTTTCTGACCCACCTGAGCCAGATCTTATATGGACTTTGCAGTCTGTCCTAGACATAGAGGAAGAGGACAGTCCACAAAATGTCCCTAATCTAACTGAACTACCCAATTGCTATGAGCCACATTAAATACTGACCTTGGAAGAATAAAAGGTGCAGAGCACTCAAATTCAAGTAGACCTCACTAAACCCCTTCCCCAATTACTGCACTATCCATTAAAGCCTGAGGCCATACAAAGTCTTGTCCCAGTGCCAATAATAGAAGACTTAATTGCTCAAAGATTAATTATTCCATGTAGCAGCCTTTGTAACACCCCAATTTTACCTGTACAAAAACCTAACGGATAAGGATGGCAATTTGTTCGGAATCTAAAAGCCATTAACAGGATAGTTATGCTGTTTCCCAGTGGTTCCAAACCCTAACAGTCATTTGTCACAAGTTCCCCCAGATTCTAAATGGTTTACAGTTGTAAACTATAACATGTTCAGCCTTCTTTAACATTCCAGGTGACTCTGACAGTCAATCCTGTTTGCTTTCACCTGGAATAATCAACAGTATTGGATGGTCATGTCTCAGGGGTTCATTGAAACCCCCTTCTATTTCTCTCAAGTACTCCGTCGAGACTTGAGCATCCTCCAGCCTCGTAGAGGGTCGACTCCTGCAATACACCAATGACATCTTACTTTGTTCACTTACTAAACAGGCATCCCAGCAGGATTCCTTCTATTTTTTTTTTTTTTTAGGATTAGAAGGAATTTTTTTTTTTTTTTTTGCACACAAAACAATAAACATTTTCTAAAAATACATACAAACAAAAAGATGCATATCAAACATATTAGGAAGGTTGCACATGGGAAGATGGGGAATAGAAATGGGGGGTGGGAATTAAAGGAAATAAATGAGAGAGGGAATTTGTATGGATCAATGATAATAACTCAATCCTCTATTTGACAAAGAAGAAGGAGAAGGAAGAGGAAGAAAAAGCAAGTGGGATAAAGGATCAGAAAGGGAGGAAAACAGAAAAAATAAGAGTATGACTCCAGGGTAGACCTGTTTTGTTGTCGCTGGGTTGGTTGGTTGGTTTGTCTGTTGTATTTTTCATATGTTTCACCATGTTGGCCAGGCTGGTCTCGAACTCCTAGCCTCAAGTGATCAACCCGCCTCGGCCTCCCAGAGTGCTGGGACTACAGGCGTGAGCCACCACGTCCAGCCCTCACATTGCGTCTGGCCTCCGTGGTAGACCTCCCAGACGGGGCGGCTGGGCAGAGGCGCTCCTCACTTCCCAGACAGGGCGGCCAGGCAGAGACGCTCCTCACTTCCTAGACAGGGTGGCTGCTGGGCAGAGGCGCTCCTCACTTCTTCCCAGACGGGGCGGCCGGGCAGAGGCGCTCCTCTCTTCTTCCCAGACGGGGCGGCCGGGCAGAGACGCTCCTCACCTCCCAGACGGGGCGGCTGGGCAGAGACGCTCCTCACTTCCTAGACAGGGTGGCGGCCGGGCAGAGACGCTCCTCACCTCCCAGACAGGGCGGCGGGGCAGAGACGCTCCTCACTTCCTAGACGGGGTGGCGGCCGGGCAGAGGCGCTCCTCACATCCCAGACGATGGGCAGCCAGGGAGAGACGCTCCTCACCTCCCAGATGGGGTGGCGGCCGGGCAGAGGCTGCAATCCCAGCACCCTGGGAGGCCAAGGCAGGCAGCTGGGAGGCGGACGCTGCAGCGAGCCAAGAGCACGCCAGCGCACTCCAGCCCGGGCAACACCGAGCACCGAGTGAGCGAGACTCCGTCTGCAGTCCCAGCACCTCGGGAGGCCGAGGCGGGCAGACCACTCGAGGTCAGGAGCTGGAGACCAGCCTGGCCAACATGGCGAAACTGAGCCTCCAGCCCAAGGACAAAAACCAGGCAGGGGTGATGGCGCGCGCCCGCAATCCCAGGCAGCCCGCAGGCCGGGGCAGGAGAATCATGGGAGCAGGAGAATCATGGGAGCCGGAGGCAGGGAGTCTGCAGCGTGCCGACTATACTCCAGCCCGGGCAACAGAGGGAAGAAAGAAAAGAAAAAAAGAAAGAAAGAAAGAGAGAAAGAGAGGAGAGGGAGAGAGAGAGAGAGAGAGAGAGCGATTCCTTCTATTTATTATAGCAGTTAGCAGAAAAGGGACTTAAGATCTCCAGAGACGAATTACAATTATCAATAGATGCCGTTCACTATTTAGGACATGATCTGAGTGCCGCAGGCATCCATATCAGGTGTCTCCTAGTTAAGCTTTCCCAGGAATTTCCTAGATTGGTAACTAAGAAAAAACTTTCCAGGTTCTTAGGTTTAATTAGATGTTGTCAACAAGGGGTCTCTAGTTTTCCCCTCTTAGGGTCTTTACTGTATGAACTCACTAAACACTTAGTCCCTGAACCCCTTTCTTGGGAAGAAAAACATGAACCAGGCCTTTGTAAAATTAAAAGAGGCATTATAAAAACTCCCTGCTTTGGGATTGCCCAGTTACTAAAAACATTTCACCCCATTTGTACCTGAAAGAAATAATCAGGCCTTGAGAATCCTTGCACAAGAACATGATAATAAGCTTAGGCCCATTGCCTTTTGTAGTGCTTGATTAGACTACTGCCAAAGCATCTGTGGATCTAACCTCAGGTAATAATTCTTATCTCCACATATCACACAAAGTGAAAAGTCTTCTCAACTCTAACCTTACCCAATATCTTTCTTTTCTTTTCTTTTTTTTAATTTGTGGTTAGAAAATAGACATATAATTTTGTATCTCAACCATTTTAAAGTGTACATTTCAACAGTGTTAAGGGTATTCACATTGTTATGAAACAGATCTCAATAACTTTTGTTTTTATCTTGGTTTCCTTATATTTATTGTTTCAACAAATATTATTGAGCAGTTAGAATATACAGGCAGTGTTCAAGCACTGAGGATAAAGCATTAAACAATTCAGAATAAGATATAAGATTAGACCTGTTTATTTCACAAATCTGTTTTTTGAGGTTAAATTGAAACAATGAATGTAAAATTTTTGAAGTATATCAGTAGTTCTCAAAATTTGGTCTCAGGGCTTTTTTACACTCTTAAAAATTATTGAATAAATTTTAAAATGCTTTTGCTTATGTAGGATGTACTCACACAAACTTGTGTATATATATTTACTATACTAGAAATTAAAATAAAATATTTAAAATATGTATTTTCTAATTCATTTAAAATAAAAATAATACATTTATTGCATGTTGGTATAAATAATTTATTGGTTGGTATAAATAAATTATAAGTAATTTTTAAAATACTATATTTTATTAAAAGCATTTACCTAAACAAAAAATGTTTAGTAAGACTGGATGTGGTGGTTCATGCCTATAATCCCAGCACTTTGGGAGGTCAAGGTGGGAGGATTGCTTGAGGCCAGAAGTGCTAGGCTAGATGATAGTAAGGAAAGAGAAAAAGAAAAGAAAGAGGGAAAAAGAGAGGGAGGGAGGAAGAGAAGGAGGGAGGAAGGAAGGAAGGAGAGAAAAAGAGAAAGAAAAAGAAAGAAAGAAAGAAAGTAAGTAAGTTTAGTGAGAGGAGAGGTATTGTGATTCATTTTGTAAATCTCATTAATGTCTGGCTTAATAAATGGCAGTGGTATTCTCAAGAGTGATGTTGTCAAAATGGGAGAATAGAAATAATCTAGCTTCAGTGTTCCCCACAGAAAACCAAAAACAACTATCCAGTACCTAGATTATCATCACCAGTAACCAAGAACTGGGCCTTTTGATGATCTTTGAGACCACAGAAAAGTGAAAAACTACAAGCAGAAGGTAAGAGAAATGAACTTTGGTTTCTTTGATATGCCTCCCCTACCTAAGTTGCCAGGCACTGCATGGAAAATCCCCCTAGACTTATGGTTTCAACAATGGAAAAAGTGAGATCAAGGCAGGCAAGACAGCAGGCTTCCCCACCATCTTGGGCTTCTTAGCAGGACTACCATTCCTGCCTCAACTCAAGAAGCATCACAAGTGCATGTAGAGAGAAATATCCTAAAGGTGGCTAGACTAATAAAAAAGAGAGTGGAGAAGGGATAACAACCCCAGGGTACAAAATGTAGAACTGCTCTGTAGCTCAGCAAAAAGAGACACCAAACCAGAAGAGCGGTTCAGCAGCACCGTGCTCTAAGAGGCATTCTTCATAGGTCCTCAGGACACAAACCTCTACCCAGCCTCCCCACACAACCAAGGAATCTCCTTTGGGACTCCTCCCGCCGCACAGTCCCCCATCGGATACAGGCAGTTCTCCAAACTTTTTCGAGAGCTGTGGCAAACTTGGACTTAGGGCACCATCTAGTGCCAAAAAGGAGGCAGCAATCCGGGGCTAAGGGAACTCAACATGCAAACCACACAGAACCTCCAAACATGCATAGCCTAGAAAGACCAAAGCAATCCAGACAGTGAAGACTGGAATCAATAGCTAAACCTTTAGTGTAAAGACAGAAATGTAAATCCATAAGAAACAACAGCAAACAGGAAACCATGACCTCCCCAAATGGACAAAGCAAGGATCCAGTGACAGGCAATGGGGCAATGGTGTGGGCTCTCAAATCAGGAATTCAATATGGCAATTCAGTGTAGCAATTTTGAGGAAATTCCATGAACTCCAAGATAACAGAGAAAAACAATTCAGAAATTTATCATAGAAATTTAACAAAGAGATTAGAATAATTTTTAAGAAAAACAGAAATCCTAGAACTCAGAAATATATTGGCTGAACTGAAAAATTCATCAGAGGGTCTCAGCAGCAGAATTTATCAAGTGAAAGAAAGATTCAGTGAGCTTGAAGATAGGGTATTTAAAAACACACAGGGAAGAAAAAAGAAAAAACAATTTTTAAAAAATGAAATATGCCTACAAGATCTAGAAAACAGCTTCAAAAGAGTAAACCTAAAGGTCATTGGCATTTAAGAGGGAATTGAGAAAGAGGCAAAAGGTAGAAAGCTTATTCAAAAAGACAATACAGTAACACTTTCCAAACCTAGAGAAAAATATAAATATGCAAGTACAGAAAAGTCAATGATTATAAAGGATTATAAATAGATTCAACCCAAATAAGACTACACCAAGGCTTATAATAACCAAACACTCACAGGTCAAGGTCAAAGAGAGAATTCTAAAATCAGCAATAAAAAAGAAGCAACATCATGTGCAAAAGCTCAAGTTCATCGGGCAACAGACTTCTCAGCAGAAATCATACCCAGGAAGGAGTGAGATAACATATTCAAAGTGCTTAATGAAGAAAACTGCCAAATGAGAATACTGTATCTAGCAAGCTAGCCTTCAAACATGAAAAATAGATAAAGATTTTCTGAGATAAATAAAAGTTGAGGATATGACTTACCACCAGACCAGTCTTACAAGAAATGCTGAAGGGAGTTCTTCAGTCTGAAAGGAAGCTAACATGCAACAAGAAAACATCAGAAGGTATAAAATTCACTGGGAAAAGTTAGTATAGAGACAAATTCAGCATATTCTAATACTGTAATGGTGGTGTGTTAATCACTCATATCTTTAGTATGAAGACTAACAGACAAATCTATCAAAACAATAATAACAACAAAATTTTAAGAAAGATGCAGTTATAAAAAGATGTAAACCAAGAGAACAAAAAGCCAAAATATGGGGAGGTGGAGTTAAAGTGTAAAGTTTTTAAGTTTTTCTTTGTGTTTGCTTCTTTCCTTTATGATCAAAGTGAAGTAGTTATCTGCTGATAAAAAACTTGTTATAACTATAAGATGATTTTATAGACCTTGTGGTAACCATAAAGCAACAATTCATATATTAAAAATAAAAATATCCTAAAAATATCCTAAATATCCTAAAATATCCTAAAACATCCTAAAAATATCCTAAAAGTAAAAATAAGGAATTAAAACATACTACCAGAGAAAATCACTTAACCACAAAGGAAAACAGTGAGAGTGGAAGAAAGGAAAAGTTACAAAACAAACAGAAAACAAGTAATAAAATGGCAGTAGTAAGTCCTTATTACCAATAATAACACTGAACATAAATGCAATAAATTCTCCAATTAAAAGACATAGACTGGTTGAGTGGATTAGGAAACAATACCCAACTATATACTTTCTATGAGAAGCTCACCTCATATATATACACACACGTAGACTGGAAGTAAAGGGATGAAAAAAGATTTTCTGTGCAAAAATGGAAGCCAAAAAAGAAAAAAGCAGAGCTAGCTATACTTAGATAAAATAGGTTTTAAGGCAAAACCTGTAAAAAAAGACAAAGAAGTTCATTATATAAACAATAGTAAATATATATGCAACCAATACCAGACCACCCAAATATGTAAAGTAATTATTAATAGATCTAAGGAGAGAAATAGACTATAATACAATAATAGTAGGGGACTTTAACAACCCACTTTTAATAATGAACAGATTATCCAAACAGAAAATCAACAAAGAAATTTGAGTTAAACTACACTCTACACCTAATGGACCTAAGTGATTTTAAGAACATTTTCTCCTTCTGATACAGAATATGCATTCTTCTCAACTGCATGTGGAACATTATTCAGGATAGATCATATGTTAGACCACAAAACAAGTCTCAGTAAATTCAAAAAAGTAAAAATTATATCAAGTATCTTTTCTGGCCACAATGAGATAAAACCAGAAATACATAATAAGAACTTTTGAAATCTAACAAATATATAGAAATTAAACCATATCCTCCTGAATGACCAATGCGTCAATGAAGAAATTCAGAAGAAATTTTTGAAAATTTCTTCAAACAAATGAAAATGGAATCACCTCATATCAAAACCTATAAGACACAGCAAAGGCAGTACTAAGAGGGAAGTTTATAAAAATAAATGTCCATGTCAAAAAAGTAGAAAGGATTTAAAACAAGAAAATGATGTATCTCAAGAAACTAGAAAAGCAAGAACAAACCAAACCCAAAATTAGTAAAATGAAAGAAATAACTATTGTTATTGCTACCTATATAACAAACCTTCGTATGTACCCCTGAATCTAAAATAAAAGTTAAAAAAATTAAATTTGACTTCATCACTTAAAAGATAGTAATAAAACAATAAAAGTACAAACAAGTGGAAAAGAAATAAAGGGTGAAGAATTACAAGGTTTAGGAAGGGAAACAAATATCCAGATTTATGAAGTCTTCTAATAGATTGACTCTAAAGTAGCCTATACTAAGCAACATTATAATTAATTTATACAAAGTCAGAGACAAACAGAATGTTGAAAACAGCAGAGAAAAGTAACTCGTCACATATAAGTGAACCCCCACAAAACTATCAGCAGAAACCTTGCAAGTCAATAGAGGGTTTGATGATATATTCAAAATACTAAGAAAAAACTGCCAACCATGATTACTTGACCTAGAATAACTGTCCTTTAAGAATGAAATAGAGACAAAGACTCCTAGAAAAAAAAATTAGGGAGTTTGTCACCATTGGACCTCTCATTCAAGAAGTATTAAAGGAAGTTGAATTGAAATAAAAAATTCCTAAACAACAACATGAAAGCATATGAAAGTATAAATCTCATCCGTAAAGGTAAGAATAAAGACAAATACAGAATATTGTAATACTGTAATGGTAGCACACAGTTTTTAACACTATTATATAAATTAAAAGACAAAAGTATTTCACGTAAGTATAACCACAGAAAAATTGTAATGGAGACACAATATAGAAAGATGTAAGATCTGACATCAATTACATAGAGTTAGAGGGGAGCAGTAAAATGTAGAAGTTCTATCTGTAATTGAAGTTAACTCATTATCAGCTTAAAACAGACTGCTATACCTATAAAATGTTTACCACGTGCCTTATGGTAACCACACACACACACACACACAAACACACAACAGGTATGCAAAAGATAAAGAGAAAAGAGTCTAAGCATACCATTGGAAAACAAATCATCAAACCACATAGAAAGAAGATGAGAAGAAGAAAGAAACAATAAAATTATACAACAGAAAATAATTAACAAAACAGTAAGTTTTACCCATCAATTACTTTAAATGTTAATGGGCTAAATCTCCCAAAGACATAGAGTGGCTTAATGGATAAAAAAACAAGACCCAGTGTATGCTTTCTTTTTTTGGGGGGGGCGGGGCAGAGTCTCACTTTGTTGCTCAGGTTGGAGTGCAGTGGCGTGA
This sequence comes from Symphalangus syndactylus, assembly GCF_028878055.3. Classification (NCBI taxonomy): domain Eukaryota; kingdom Metazoa; phylum Chordata; class Mammalia; order Primates; family Hylobatidae; genus Symphalangus; species Symphalangus syndactylus. The sequence goes on from NC_072434.2 coordinate 36,095,990, forward strand.
TCTCGGCTCACTGCAAACTCCGCCTCCCGGGTTCACGCCATTCTCCTGCCTCAGCCTCCCGAGTAGCTGGGGTTACAGGTGCCCGCCACCGCACCCAGCTAATTTTTCGTATTTTTAGTAGAGACAGAGTTTCACCGTGGTCTCGATCTCCTGACCTCGTGATCCACCTGCCTCAGCCTCCCAAAGTGCTGGGATTACAGGCATGAGCCACCGCGCCCAGCCCAGATGTATGCTTTCTATAAGACTTACTTTATATTTAAGGATGCACATAGATGGAAAGTGAACAAGTGGAGAAAGATATTACACACAAGTGGCAACCAAGAGAGCAGAGGTGGCTACACTCACATCAGGGAAAATAGGCTTTAAGTCAAAAACTATCACAAGACAAAGATCACTCTCTAATAATAAAAGGGTCAATTCAAAAAGAAGATATAACAATTATATATGCACCTGATATTAAAGCCTGAAAGGAGAAATAGCAATACAATAATAGCGGGAGACTTTAATATCTCATTCTCATAATGGATAGATCATCCAGACAGAAGATCAATAGGGGAATAGCAGAACTGAAAAACAGACCAAATAGACCCAACAGATATATACAGAACATTTCACCTAAGAGCAGTAGAGTCGGCATTCTTCTCAACGTTTTTTTTTTTTTTTTTTCAATTTGAGAGATCACATACTAGGTCATGAAACAAATCCTAACAAATTCTAAGGAGATTGAAATCATTGCAAGTATCTTTTCTGACTATAATGGAATGAAACTAGGAATCAACAATTAAAGGAATGGACAAATTCACAAATTCATGGAAATTAAGCAATACACTCAAATACTGGGTCAAAGAAGAAACTTAAAAGAAAATTTAAAAATATCCTAAGAAAAATGAAATTGAATATACAACACACCAAAACTTATAGGATGCAGCAAAAGCAGTACTAAGTGGGATGTTTATAGCAATAAATTCCTACACTAAAAGAGAAGAAAGATATTAAATAAACAACCTACCTTTATTCTTGAAGAAACTAGAAAAGGAAGAGCAAACTTTACCCAAAATTAACAGAAAGTAGAAAATAATAAAGATTCAAGCAAAAGTAAACGATTTAGAGAATAAAAATATATAAAAAATATCAGTAAATAAAATTGAAACTGAAAAAAATACAAAAGATTTACAAAATGAAAAGTTGGGTTTTTGAAATTATAAATAAAATCATCAAATCTTTAGGCTAAGAACAAAGGAGAAGACTCAAACAAAATCAGAAATTAAAAAAAGAGACATTATAACTGATACCACAGAAGTATAAAGGATTATTAGGAACTATTATCAATAACTATACACCAACAAATTCGAAAACCTAGAAAAAATTATACATTTCTGGAGACATACAACCTTAAAAGATTAAACCACAAAGAAATAGGAAGTCTGAGCAGACCAATAATGAGTAGTAAGATAAAAGCAGTAATCAATAGTATCCCATCAAAGAAAGGCCCAGAACCTGATGGCTTTCCAGCTGAATTCTACCAAACATTTAAAGAGGAATTCATACCAGCTCTACTGAAACTCTTCAAAAAAAAAATTGAAGAGGAGAGAATACTTCCAAACATTCTACAAAGCTAGCATTATTCTCATACCAAAATTAGACAAAGACACAACGCAACAAAAGAAAACAACAGGCCAATCCCTGATGTTCATACATGTAAAAATCCTCAAGAAAATACTAGCAAACTAAATTCAATAGTACACTAAACAGATCATTTACCATAATCAAGTAAGTTCATCCCAGAGATACAAGGATGGTTCATCATACACAAATCAAATGTGACACATTACATTAATAGAATCAGGAACAAAAATCATATGATCATTTCAATAGATGTTGAAGATACACTCAATAAAATTCAACATTTCTTCATGGCAAAAACTCTCAACAAACTGGATATAGAAGAAACATACCTTAAAACAATAAAGGCCATATATAACAGACCCACAGCTATTATACTAAATGGGGAAAAATTGAAAGCCTTTCCTCTAAGATCTGGAACACAACAATGATGCTCATGTTCACCACTTTTATTTAGCATGGTATTGGAAGTCCTAGCCAAAGTAACTAGGCAAAAGAAAGAAATAAAGGGCAGGCACCCAAATTGGAAAGAAAGAAGTCAAATTATTCTTTTATTCTGTAGAGACAGGGTCTTGCCATGTTGCCCAGGCTGGTCTCAAACTCCTGGGCTCAAACAATCTGCTCGCCTAAGCCTCCCAAAGTGCTGGGTTACAGACATGAGCCACCACAACCAGCCTCAAATTATTCTTGTTTGCAAATGACATAATCTTATTCTTAGAAAAACCTAAAGACTTCACCAAAAAAAAAAAAAAAAGTATTAGAACTCATAAACAAACTCAGTAAAGTTACAGGATACAAAATAAACATTCAAAAATGACAACAGAGGTAAACAATCTGAAAAAGAAAGCAAGAAGTAATCCCATTTACAATAAGTATAAAAAATTTCTAGGAATCAGTCTAACCAAAGAAGTGAAAGATCTCTACAAAGAAAACCATAAAACATGGGTGAAAGAAATTGAAAAGGACACTAAAAAACGTAAAGATTTTCATGCTCATGATTTAGAACACTTAATATTGTTAATATATCCATACTTTCCAAAGTGATCTACAGATTTAATGCAAACCCCATCAAAATGCCAATGACATTCTTCACAGAAATAGAGAAAAAAAATCCTAAAATTTGTGTGGAACCATAAAAGCTCCCAAATAGCCAAAGCAATCCTGAGTAAAAAGAACAAAGCCGTAGGCATCACACTACCCAATTTCAAACTATACTACAAAGCTATTATAACTGAATCAGCATGGTACCGGCATAAAAGCAGACACATAGACCAATGGAACAGAATAGAGAACCCCAAAATAGACCCATACATTTACAGACAACTCATTTTCAACAAAGGTACCAAGAACATACATTGGGGAAAGAACAGTCTCTTCAGTAAATGATGTTGGGAAAATTGGATAACCATATGCAGAAGAGTGAAACCAGATCCCTACCTCTCACCTTATGTAAAAATCAAATAAAAATGTATTAAAGACTTAAATGCAAGACCTGAAACTATGAAACTACTAGAAGAAAACATGAGGGAACTACACCTTAGGACATTGGTCTGGCAAATTTTTTTTTTTTTTTTTTGGTAAGTCATTAAAAAGCACAGACAACAAAAGCAAAATTACACAAATGGGATTATATCAAGCTGAAAAGCTTCTGCACACCAAAAGAAACAATCAGCAAAGTGAAAAAACAACCTATAGAATGGAAGAAAATATTGGCAAACTATCTAAGATGAGATTAATAATTAGAATATATATGGAACTCAAACAACTCAATAGCAAAAAATCAAATAATTCAAATAAAAAATGTGCAAGAGATCTGAATAGATATCCCTCAAAAGAAGACATACAGATGGCCAATAGGTATACGAAAAAAGTTTCAACACCACTAATCATCAGAAAAATGCAAATCAAAACTACAAGGAGGTATCATCTTACCCAGGTTAAAATGGCTTTTACCTAAAAGAAAATAGAAGATGCTGAGGAGGGTGCATAAAAGAATAGCTAACACTCTTGCTCTGTTGCTGGGAATTATAAATTAGTACAGCCACTATGGAAAACATTATCAAGGTTCCTCACAAAAACTAAAAATAAAACTACCATGTGATCCAGTAATCCCACTGCTAGATACATACCCAAAAGAAGAAAATCAGTATATTGAAGAGATGTCCGCATTCCCAAGTTTATTGCAGCACTATTCACAATTGCCAAGATATGGCATCAACCCAAGTATCTATCAAAGAATAAATGAATAAAGAAAATGTGATCTATATATGTGGATATTATTCAGCTGTAAGAAAGAATTAATCCTGTTATTTGCAGCAACATGAGAGGAACTGAAGGGCATTGTGTTAAGTGAAATAAACCAGGCACAGAAAGACAAATATTGCATATTCTCATTCATATGTAAGCTAAAAAAGTTAATCTCATGGAAGTAGAGAATAGAATGGTAGTTATCAGAGACTGTAAAGGTGAGTGGAGAGGTTTTAAAGAGAGTTTGGTTAGTGGGTGCAAAAACAGAAAGAATAATTTCTAGTGTTCAATAGCACAATAGAAATATGGTTAACAATAATTTGTTGTAGCTTGAATAAAAGCTTCGGAATATTTCTAGCATAAAGAAATGACAATCGTTTGAGGCCAGGCACGGTGGCTCACGCCTGTAATCCCAGCACTTTGGGAGGCTGAGGCAGGCGGATCACTTGAGGTTAGAAGTTCAAGACCACCCTGGCCAACATGGCGAAACCCCATCTCTACTGAAAAAAAAAATACAAAAATTAGCAGGGCATGGTGGCCTGCACCTGTAGTCCCAACTACTTGGGAGACTGAGGCACAATAATCACTTGAAGCCAGAAAGTGGAGGTCACAGTGAGTCGAGATTGTGCCAGCCTGGGCGATAAAACAAGAGAAAGAAAGAAAGAGAAAGAAAGAAAGAAAGAAAGAAAGAGAGAGAGAGAGAGAGAGAGAGAAAGAAAGAAAGAAAGAAAGAAAGAAAGAAAGAAAGAAAGAAAGAAAGAAAGAAAGAAAGAAAAAAAGAAAGAAAGAAAGAAAGAAAGAGGGAGGGAAGGAAGGAAGGAGAGGAAGGGAGAGAGAGAGAAAGAGAGAAAGAAAGAAAAGAAAAAGAAGGAAGGAGAGAGAGAAAGAAGGAAAAAGCAAGAAAGAGAAAGAAAGAAAGAAAGAAAGAAAGAAAGAAAGAAAGAAAGAAAGAAAGAAAGAAAGAAAGAAAGAAAGAAAAAGAAAGAGAGGGACAATTGTTTGAAATAACGGATATTCCAATTATCCTGATTTGTTTTTTATGCATTGTATGCACATATGAAAATATCACATATACCCAATAAACATGTAGAACTATTATGTATCAATTAAAAAGATAGTTGGATTTTTAAATCTGCTTCTTTAATCTGTTTTAATATATTGTTTTAGTTGTAGTCCATGAAAAAATCCAATGTCACATAAATATGTCGTTGGAAAGATGAGGATTATTTTAGTAGCTTTTTCAGATAATTACAGATATTCTTTGATACTACACCAACATTTGAATAGTGAGTTTCTTAAAGGTATAGTGCAATGTGGAGTCTGAAACTATACAAAGAAACTTTTCATATTGTTATATTGAAATCCATTGGTCTATCTTGCACTTTGAGTGAATCTTTTATCCGTAGATGATTTTGAGCTCATGTAGATGATTTTGAGCCTAGTGTTTCCTAGAGCATGCTTGGAGAACAGTTGTGTCACATAGTTATTTATGAAACTAACAGATATGTATTGAGTTGTTACCATATGTCAGTCACTTTTTTATGAGATAGAGATACAAAGAAATGATTTAACATGACCTTTTTCTTCTAGAGCTCATCATTTTTAACATATTACCTGAGAACTCTTGGCTTAATAAAGAGACTGTGTGGGAAACATTTCCTTCTCCACACCTCCTCCAAATATTCTGTAAACCAAAAATTTTCCATCCCAAACCATACTAGAGAGAACTTATTCTCCACAGAAAAAGACAAATGACACTTTCTTGGGTATGCAAGTAAATGGAGGGCAATTAAAATTGTTTACACACATACTTTCTGTATTGCTTTATTACTACCACCATCACGATAAACCACCCATATAGATTCTTAACTCTAACATCTTCATGCATTAAAGCCAGATGCCATCATCTTTCTTTCAAAAAATTCCAGAATCTGCTGTATCACCTCCAACTTTTTTTATTCTTCCAGGCACAAATTTATAATAAATGATTACTTCATAAGGTGACCTCACACATCAACTCCCTGAACTCTCTCTCTACATTAATTAAGCCAGAATGATTTGAAATCGGGGAAAACCCATATACTTTCTGTAGTTGATGATTTCCTCTATCTTGCCAATTTTTTTTTAACTTTAGTCAACACTGTGTTATAGTTATAATGTTCAACTATACATTAAATCGCATAGTTTTCTAATCTGGATGTGAACACATAGCTTAATCAGAACTATGGAAAAGTTTTTTCAGGTTGTATTCCTTAAAATTTCATCATAAAAATATAAATCAATTATTACTACTCAGAAGAGAAACTGACTGATACTGGACAGCAGGGATATTTTTGTGCTCATATTTGTAGCTACAGTATGTTCTACTTTTATTAAAGCAGGTGCTACATGAATGTTTGTCAAATTGAAAACAAAAGGAGAGTCCAAACATAAGGAAACAGTTTCATAACTTTAATCGAAAAGTTCAGAGACAAAAATTTATGTGACAAGAAATTATACTGAAGATAAAAATAACAATTGAAATTGCTAGTCTAGTTAAAGGATAATCTTTTTTTTTTTTTTTTTTTCAGACGTAGTCTCGCTCTGTTGCCCAGGCTGGAGTGCAGTGGTGCAATCTCAGCTCACTGCAAGCTCCGCCTCCCGGGTTCACACCATTTTCCTGCCTCAGCCTCCCGAGTAGCTGGGACTACAGGCGCCTGCCACCGTGCCAGGCTAATTTTTTGTATTTTTAGTAGAAACGGGGTTTCACCGTGTTAGCTAGGATGGTCTCAATCTCCTGACCTCGTGATCCACCCGCCTCGGCCTCCCAAAGTGCTGGGATTACAGGCGTGAGCCACCGTGCCCGGCCAGGATAATCTTTAATAAACCTTTGAAAAATACCCTCAATCCCTCATCTTTAAAATGAGAAAAGAGACTCTGGGTGCAGTGGCTCATACCTGTAATCCCAACCCTTTGGGAAGCTGAGGCAGGAGGATCACTTGAGCCCAATAATTCAAGATCAGCCTGAGCAACACAGCAAGACCCTGCCAATAAATAAATTAATTAATTAAATGAGAGGAGCAATACTTTCCAGCTCCAGTTGTTAAAGTAACACATGAAAAATGATGAGTTCATGTCCTTTGTAGGGACATGGATGAAGCTGGAAACCATCATTCTCAGTAAACTATCGCAAGGACAAAAAACCAAACACCACATGTTCTCACTCATAGGTGGGAACTGAACAATGAGAACTCATGGACACAGGAAGGGGAACATCACACTCCGGGGACTGTTGTGGGGTGGGGGAAGTGGGGAGGGACAGCATTAGGAGATACACCTAATGCTAAATGATGAGTTAATGGGTGCAGCAAAACAACATGGCACATGGATACATATGTAACAAACCTGCACATTGTGCACATATACCCTAAAACTTAAAGTATAATAAAAAAAATAATTGATATAAAGCATCTGGCACAGTCCTCGGCACCTAATAGAACTCAACTAATATAGTTCCCTTTCTTTCCTCTTTTCTGAATCTCTTCCATAAGGATGATCCTTGGAATACATTCTTCTTGATTGACTAAAGCAAAACAATAAGTATCAATTACACTGTTAATGACTCTTAAGGTTTGGGAGTTTGGGGTTTTGTTTTTGTTTTTGTTTTTGACAGGATCATGTTCTGTCACCCAAAATGGAGTGCGGTAGTGCTATCAGGGCTCACTACTACCTCAACCTCCTGGGCTCAAGCAATCCTCCCACTTCGGCCTCCCAAGTAGCTGGAACCACCCACACATGCCACCATGCCCAGATAATCTATGTATTTTTTGTATAGACAGGGTCTCACTATGTTGCCCAGGCTGGTCTTGAACTCCTGGGCTCAAGCAATTCTCCTACCTTGGCCTCCCAAAGTGCTGGGATTACAGGCATGAGCCATCGCACCCAGCCACCAAGCTTTTTAAAAATGTTTTTATGTATGTGTTTTTAAAAAAACAGTATATCCAATGAATATTTACTGAGTACCTACTACATGCCAGGTCCTGTCAGGTCCTGGACATATAGCTCTGAATGTGTCATATACGGTCTCTGAATCTCATAGAGAAGATAGGCATCGACCAAATAATTAATTATAAGTATCCCTATTTCTTACTTTTTCTCCTTAACTCTTCTTACTGAATAGCATACAATATTCCTGGCCTATTTACCTAGTTTATTGTTTGTCTCTCCTACTAAAATGTTTGCTTTATTCTCTACTGAATCCACCAACATTAGTGCTTTGATAGATAATAGACACTCAATGAACATCTGCTCAAAAATGAGTGAATTACAATTTTAATGAGCACTTTGAAAAAGTTTAAGATACTATGTAGCCTTATGACAGACAGATAAATCTCGTGTTTCATATTAAGGATGACAGAAAGATGTCTCACTATATTTAAAAGACAAATAAACAGACCAGTCATATAGAAATTTGAGAAGGTAATTGATGTTGTCAGCTTGAAAAGCCACAAGAAACTTGTTTAGGTCTTTCATCTCCCTGGTTAGCTGTATTCCTAGGTATTTTATTCTTTTTGTGGCTATTGTGAATGGGACAGTGTTCTTTTTTTTTTTATATACTTTAAGTTTTAGGGTACATGTGTACAATGTGCAGGTTTGTTACATATGTATCCATGTGCCATGTTGGTGTGCTGCAGCCATTAACTCATCATTTAGCATTAGGTTTATCTCCTAATGCTGTCCCTCCCCCCACCCCCCACCCCACAACAGTCCCCGGAGTGTAATGTTCCCCTTCCTGTGTCCATGTGTTCTCATTGCTCAATTCCCACCTATGAGTGAGAACATGCGGTGTTTGGTTTTTTGTCCTTGCGATAGTTTACGAAGAATGATGGTTTCCAGCTTCATCCATGTCGTTACAAAGGATATGAACTCATCATTTTTTATGGCTGCATAGTATTCCATGGTGTACATGTGCCACATTTTCTTAATCCAGTCTATCGTTGTTGGACATTTGGGTTGGTTCCAACTCTTTGCTACTGTGAATAGTGCCACAATAAACATACGTGTGCATGTGTCTTTATAGCAGCATGATTTATAATCCATTGGGTATATACCCAGTAATGGGATGGCTGGGTCAAATGGTATTTCTAGTTCTAGATCCTTGAGGAGTTGCCACACTGACTTCCACAATGGTTGAACTAGTTTACAGTCCCACCAACAGTGTAAAAGTGTTCCTATTTCTCCACATCCTCTCCAGCACCTGTTGTTTCCTGACTTTTTAATGATCGCCATTCTAACTGGTGTGAGATGGTATCTCATTGTGGTTTTGATTTGCATTTCTCTGATGGCCAGTGATAATGAGCATTTTTTCACGTGTGTTTTGGCTGCATAAATGTCTTCTTTTGAGAAGTGTCTGTTAATGTCCTTTGGGACTGTTTTCTTGATTTGGCTGTCAGCTTGGATTTTGTTAATGTATGGAAACGCTACTGATTTTTTTTTTTGCATTGATTTTGTATCCTGAAAGTTTATTGAAGTTGTTTGTCAGATCTAGGAGTTTTGGGGAAGACACTGTGGGTTTTCTAGGTATAGAATCATATCATTTGCAAACAAAGAGAGTTTGACCTTCTCTCATCCTATTTGGATGCCTGTTATTTCTTTTTAATAACTGATTGCTCTGTCTAGGACTTTCAGTATTATGTTGTACAGCAGTGGTGAGAGTGATCATCCTTGTCTTTTTCCAGTTCTCAAGGAAAATGCTTCTAGCTTTTGCCCAGTCAGTATGATATTGGCTGTGGGCTTGTCATAGATGGCTCTCATTATTTTGAGGTATGGCTCTTCAATGCCTAGTTTGTTGGGGATTTTTACATTAAGGAATGTTGAATTTTGTTGAAAGCATTTTCTGTATCTATTGAGATGATCGTGTGGTTTTTTATTTTAGTTTTGTTTATGTGATGAATCACATTTATTGATTTGCATATGCTGAACCAAACTTGCATCCCAGGAATGAAGCCTGCTTGATTATGGTGGAGTAGCTTTTTGATGTGCTGCTATATTTGATTTGCTATTATTTTGTTGAGGATTTTTGCATCTATATTTATCAAGGATATTGACCTGAAGTTTTAGTTTTTTGTTGTATCTCTGCTAGGTTTTGGTATCAGAATGATGCTGGTCTCATAGAACGAGTTATGAAGAAATAAATTCTCCTCAATTTTTTGGAGTCATTTCAGTAGGAATAATACCAGCTCTTCCTTATATATCTGGTAGAATTTGACTGTGATCCCCTGGGCTTTTTCTAGTTGGTAGGCTTTTTATAACTGATTCAATTCCAGAACTTGTTATTAGTCTGTTCAGGGATTCAAATTTCTTCCTAGTTCAATCTTGGGAAGTTGCATATTTCCAGAAATTTATCCATTTTTTTCTAGGTTTTCTAGTTTGTGTGCATTAAGATGTTCATAGTAGTCTCTGAGGGATTTTTGTATTTCTGTGAGATCTGTGGTAATGTCACCTTTGTCATTTCAGATTGTGTTTATTTGAATCTTCTCTCTTTTTTCCTTTATTAGTCTACTTAATGATCTATCAATCTTATTTATTCTTTCAAAACCCAACTACTGGATTCTCTGATCTTTTTTATGGTTTTTTGCATCTCAATTTCATTCAGTTCAGCTCCAATTTTTGGTATTTCTTGTCTTCTGCTAACTTTGGAATTGGTTTGCTCTTATTCTAGTTCTTCCTAGTGTAATGTTAGGTTCCTTTTTTTTCTTTTTTTTTTTGCCTCATTTTCCTCATCTATAGTTAGGTTGTTAATTTGACATCTTTCTAACTTTTTTATTTGGGTGATTAGCACTATAAGCTTTCCTCTGAACACTGCTTTGGCTATGTCCCAGAGATTCTGGTATGTTGTATATTTGTTCCCATTAGTTTCAAAGAATTTCTTAATTCTTGCCTTAATTTCATTGTTTATCCAAAGTCATTCACAAGCAGGCTAATTTCCATGTATTAAGTAATTTTGAGCAATCTTCTTAGTATTGATTTCTATTTTTATTGCACTGTGGTCTGAATATGTGGTTGGTATGATTTCAGTTTTCTTGAATTTGCTGAGAATTTTTTTATTGTTAATTGTGTGGTTAATTTTAAAATATGTGACGTGAAGATGAGAAGAATGTATATTCTGTTGTTTTGGGGTGGAGAGTTCTATGGATGTCTGTTAGGTCCATTTAGTCAAGTGTCAAGTTCAGGTCCTGAATATCTTTGTTAGTTTTCTGCCTCAATAATCTGTCTGATACTGTCAGTGGGGTGTTGAAATCTCCCACTATAATTGTGTGGTGCTCCTGTGTTGGGTGCATATGTAAGATGGATAGGCCCTCTTGTCGAATTGAACCCTTTACCATTATGTAATGCTCTTCTTTGTCCTTTCTGATTGTTGTTTGTTTAAAGTCTTTTTTGTCTGAAATTAAAATAGCAACCTCTGATTTTTTCTGCCTTCCATTTGCCTGGTAGATTTTTCTCCATCCCTTTACTTTGAGCCTATGAGTGTCACTGCCTGTGAGATGGGTCTCTTGAAGATAGCGTACAGCTGGGTCTTGCTTCTTTACACAACTTGCCACTCTGTGCCTTTTAATTGGGGGCATTTAGCACATTTACATTCTAGTTTAATATTGATCTTGTCACTGTGTTGTTATCTGTTTATTATGCAGAGTTGATTGTGCAGTTGCTTTATAGTGTCAATGATCTATGGAGTTAGGTGTGTTTGTGTAGTGGCCCATAACAGTCTTTCCCTTCCATATTTAGCACACCCTTAAGGCAGGTCTGATGGTAGCAAATTCCCTTATCATTTGCTTGTCTAAAGTGGATCTTATTTCTCCTTTGCTTGTGAAGCTTAGTTTCGCTGGATATGAAATTCTTGGTTGGAATTTATTTTCTTTAGGCATGCTGAATATAGACCCCCAATCTCTTCTAGCTTGTAGGGTTTCTGCTCAGAGGTCCACTGTCAGCCTGATGGGGTTTTCTTTGTAGATGACCTACCCCTTCTTTCTAGCTGCCTTTAACATCTTTTTTCCTTCACTTCAATCTTCAAGAATTTGATGACAATGTGTCTTGGGGATGGATGGTCATCTTGTATGGTGTATTGCAAGCATTCTCTGCATTTCCTAAATTTGAATGTTGTCTTCCCTAGTGAGGCTTAAGAAATTTTCATAAATTATATCCTCAATTATGTTTTCCAAGTTGCTTTCTTTCTCTCCTTCTTTTTCAGGGATGCCAATAAGTCATAGATTTTTGTCCCTTTGCATAATCCCATATTTCTCAGAGGTTTTGTTCATTCTTCTTAATTCTTCACTATTTATTTTTGTTTGAGTTCTTTTGGAGAACTGGCCTTTGAGCTCTGAGATTATTTCCTCAGCTTGGCCTGTTCTGCATTAATGCTGCTGATTATATTATGAAATTCTTTTTTTTTTTTTTTAGAGGAGTTTCACTCTTGTTGCCCAGGCTGGAGTGCAAGGCCACAATCTTGGCTCACTGCAACCTACACCTCCTGGGCTCAAGCAATTATCCTGCTTCAGCCTCCCAAGTAGCTGGAATTACAGGCACCCACCACCATGCCTGGCTAATTTTTGTATTTTTAGTAGACACTGGATTCTTAAAGTCAGTTTTTCATCTCTATAGGATCAGTTTCATTCTTTCTTAAAATTGCCATTTTGTCTTTCAGCTGCTGTATCATTTTATTGTATTTCTTAAATTCCTTGGAATGGATTTCAACTTTCTGCTGAATCTCAATGATTTTCATTTGTATCCATATTCTGAATTCTACATCTCATTTCAGTCATTTCAGAGTGGTTAAGAACCATGGCTGTAGATTCAATGTAACCGTTTGGAGGTACGAAAACACTCTAGCTTTCTGAGTTGCCAGAGTTCTTGCATTGGTGCTTTCTTATTTGTGTGGGCTGATGTTCCTTTAATTTTTGAAGCTGCTGTCCTTTGGATGGGATCTTTTGCTTTTATCTTCCTTGATGACTTTGGGGGTTTCATTGTGGCAAAATGTGGTTACAGTCAGCTGGCTTCATTTCTGGAAGATTTTAGGGGGCCAAACCTCAGTTTAGCACTCCTGGGCTGCTGCATGCTCTAACTCTTGGGGACTGGTAGTGGGCTCCTGGATTTGTTCTCTAGCCCTTTGAAGTTAAGAACTTGCTGCACTGGAGGGGCCAAGGTATTCCCAGTCCCCTGGTCACAACACTCCAATGGGTAGTGGTAGCCAAAATACTTCATCGAGGTGATGGCAGTGGGATCCATGTTCATTCACATGTACCAGCAGCCATAGCAGCATGGCAGAGTGTTATTGTTTTTTTAAGACTTTAATTTTTAAGAACAGTTTTTGATTGATTCATAAAAAAAATAGAGAAAGGTACAGAGATATCCCATGTACTCCTTACCCCTACACATGCATAGCCTCTGAATTAACAAAATCCCCCACCACATTGGAACATAGTCATAACCAAGGAACTTACATTTACACATTATAAATACCCAAACTCCATAGTTTGTATTAGAGTTCACTCTTGATGTTTTACATTTTATGGGTTTGAACAAATGTATAGTGACATGTATTCACTATTATAACATCATACAGAGAATTTTCAATGCCCTAAAAATCCTCTATGCTCTGCCTATTCATCCCTCCCTAAACACTAGCCCCTGGAAATCATTGATTTTATTTCTTTCTTTTCTTTTTCTTTCTTTCTTTCTTTTACTGTCTCTGTGGTTTTGCCTTTACCAGTCATACAGTTTGAAACATACAGTTATGTATCCTTTTAAGATCATCTTTTCTCACTTAGTAAAATGTATGTAAGTTTCTTCCATGTCTTTTCTTCACTTCATAGTTTATTTTTAGTGTTGAACAATATTCCACTGCTTGGATGTGCCATAATTTATCATTTCACTTACTAAAGGACATCATGGATGCTTTCAAGTTTTGGCAACTATGAATTAAACTGCTATAATCATCGATGTTCAGGCTATCGTATGGACATAAGTTTCCAGCTCCTTTCGGGGAAATATCAAGAAGTGTAATTGCTGAATCATAGGGTCAGATTGTGCTTGGTCAGGTTGTATAATTTTTAAAATATACTGTTGAATTCTATTTGGTAATATTTTGCTTAAATTTTTGGATCTAAATTTATGAGATACATTAGTCTGTAGGTTTTTTTTTTCTTGTAATGTCTTCATCTGGTCTTGGTATTAGGGTAATGCTGGCCTAATGGAATGAGTTATGAAATAGTCTCTCTGCTTCTATGCCCTGCAAGATATTATGCAGAATTTGTGTATCTTCCATAAATGTTTAGCAGAATTCACCAATGAACACATTTGGCCCTGGTGCTTCCTGTTTTAGAAGATTGTTCATTGTTGATTCAATTTCTTTAGTAGATATAGGTCTATTAGGGTTGCCTATTTCTTCTGTGAATTTTGAAGAATGTGTTTTTCAAAGAATTGGTCCATTTTTTTCTAGGTTATCAAATTTGTCGGCATAGAGTTTTTCACAGTATTCCTTTATTGTCTTTCTAATGCCCATAGGGTCTATAGTGATGTCTCCTATTTCTGATATTGGTCATTTGTGTCCTCTTTTTTTTTTTCTTAGCCTGGTTAGAGGCTTATTGATATTTTTGCTCTTTATAAAGAACTAGTTTTTTGTTTCATTGGTTTTTCTCTATTGATTTCCCATTTTTAATTGTATTGATGTCAATTCTACATTTTGTATTACTTCTTTTCTTCTCCTTTTTCCTAGTTCTATAAGGTGGAAACTTAGATTATTGATTTTAGATCTTTCTTCTTTACTAATATGTGTATTTGATACTATTAATTTTCCTCTTAGCATTACTTTCACTGTATCCCATCAATCTTGATAAGTTGTATTTTTGTTTTCATTTAGTTCAAAATATTTTTATAATTTCCTTTAGAGTACTTGTTTGACCTATGTGTTATTTAAATGTGTATTATTTCAGCTCCACATATTTTGGGATTTTTCAGTTATCTCTGTTATTGATTTAATTCCCTTTTTTCTTTTAAGAAGTTTTTATTTATTTTTATAGACTTAGGGGGTATAAGTGCAGTTTTTGTTACATGGATATATTGTGTAATGGTGAAGTCTGGGCTTTTAGTGTAGCCATCACCAAAATACTGTATGCTGTATCATTAAATAATTTCTTTGTGGTTTAAGAGGAAATATTGTAAGATTTCTATTCTTTTATAGTTGATAATGTGTATTCTATGGCTCAGACTGTGGTCTGTGTTGGTGAGTGTTTCATGTGAGCATGAGAAGAATGTGTATTCTGCTGGTTTTGAGTTGTCCCCTATATTCAGTTGATTGATGCTACCATGGGGATGGGCCACTCTTCTAAAAGCAGCTTTCCTTGGCCTTTGGCTCCTCCAGATTGTTTCAGCCTTTCATTAGGATCCCAAAGCCCCTTTCAAAGGCACTATTATCATGGATCCTTACCAAATTCATGTTTTGTGGGGTGACAAGGGCAGGAGACCTCCTATTCTGCCATTTTGCTGATGTTACTCCTCAAGATTCTTACATTCATTCTTGAGACTAAAAAAAAAATCTATTTGGCTGGGCACAGTGGCTCATGCCTATAATCCCAGCACTTTGGGAGGCTGAGGCGGGCAGATCATGAGGTCAAGAGATCAAGACCATCCTGGCCAACATGGTGAAACCCCGTCTCTACTAAAAATACAAAAATTAGCTGGACCTGGTGGTGCGCACCTGTAGTCCCAGCTACTTGGGAGGCTGAGGCAGGAGAATTGCTTGAACCCAGAGGCAGAGGTTGCAGTGAGCTGAGGTCGTGCCACTGCACTCCAGCCTTGGTGACAGAGCAAGACTCTGTCTCAAAAAATAAAAATGTAAATAAAATCTATTTTTATCCATTCATCCTGTGATAACTATTGATTTTTTTCTAAGTTTTTGGGTCTAACTAAACATTTTGTTATTGTTTAATAGTAGTCTATTGTTGAAGACATCCAGAAATTCTAAATTATATTCACTGAGTTCATTTGATTAAACAGTAAACACAGATAACATTTACTGATGCTTTTTATGTGCCAGTCTTTTTTCCAAGCACTTTACACGAATTAATTCATTTAATCTTTACAATAAATAAATAAGTAATCTTTATAAAAGTAAAACTATGTGATTATAGTTATATAGATATATACTATATATAGATGCCACTGCTTCATTTTAAAGATTAAAAAAAACAAGTCACAAAAATTTAAGCAACGTGTTAGTAGGCTTAGGATGAAATTTAAGGCCAAGTAGTCTACCTCTAAAACCTATACGCACAACAAATATGCTGCACTGTGAAAAAGTTCTGAAAAACTTATTTTGACAAATTAAATATAACTTTGAAGAACTTTTATTGTACATAGTTAGTATCTGTTAAGACTTTTACTGGCTTTTCAGTTATCTTATTAGTTTGGTAGTACATTTGAAAATAATCAAATAAATTTGACCAATTTTGATTTTCAAAGAGAAAAAAGATACTTATTAAATTTGAATTGAAACTCAGTAATATGAAAACAAAATGGTGGCCAATATAATTTGATAACAGCTAAATTTCTTATCATATTTAATATATGGTGGTGAAATTTATTATAAAATTTGAAGTCATGATGTATATGATTGAATGAGTGAGGCCAGTGTCGCATAATGCCAGTTTATAGATTTGTAGTACTGTCTAATACATACAGCAATGGTTAATTTAATTTGTTTCAGTAGGAGAGAAGGAATTTAATTTATTTAGGCATTATTCAGAGCCTCCATGTTACATAAACATACTGGTTTAAAATGCTATTTAGGGCAGAGCGCAATGGCTCATGCCTGTAATCCCAGCACTTTGGGAGGCTGAGGCGGGTGGACCACTTGAGATCAGGAGTTTGAGACCAGCCTGGACAACATGGTGAAATCTCGTCTCTACAAAAATACAAAAATTGTCTGGGCATGGTGGCATGCAGCTATAATCTCAGCTACTTAGGATGCTGAAGCAGGAGAATCGCTTGAACCCGGAGGCGGAGGTTGCAGTGAACTGAGATCCTGCCACTGCACTCCAGCCTGTGCAAAACAGTGAGGCTCCATCTCAAAAAAATAAAATTAAAAAAATGCTATTTAGACAATTCTGTTACATTTTACTGTATCAGATGGTGCTTACGTTTTTTAATTTTAAAATTAAAGCAAAAGTAATTTTCAAATCTAATTTTGATTAAATCATGCAACATGCAAAAAGAGAATGAACATTTTATGATCCTAATCATTAAAAATCTAAAAAATGCAAAGGTATCTCCTGTGAGAAAAAGTAAATCAATAGTTATTAGGACAGCTGGGAAGAGCAGCAAGAGAGAAAGATTACAAGAAACAAGAGGAAATATGTGAGGCTTTGGATCATAATCCCAGAAGACACAATCTCAAATGTTGAAATCTCAAAAGATCAAAATCCATAAAAATTAAAATTTCTAGTCTATATCTCTAAGTCTAAAATCCTTAATGTCTAAAATCCTGAAAATCACAATAACAAGATTGCATCATGTTACATGAAACTATTACCTTGTTACTGTCTTTATGCAGATTTCAAATGAATCCCCAAACCCAAATGACAAATTTGAAATCAGGTGTGATCAATCCTTCTCAAAGTGAATTTCAAGGTATTACCAATAAAGTTTGTTTTTTTCATGCAGCCCAATGCATTTGGCAGAAAACTCAGATGACTGAAATGGCTATGAGGTATGGCAATGACAAAAACTTCAGTTTAAAAATACAAAAACTTCAGTTTAAAAATATATCATTTGTCTGCATTAGCATTCCTTTCAGCTGATGACATTCCAGGAGACTTTAATGAATTAAATTCAAATTTGCCTGAAGAAGCCAATAAAGTTACTGACTGGCTCAAAATAATTATTAGGTGGTGCAAAAGTAATTGTGGTTTTTGCCATTGAAAGTAATGGCAAAAACTGCAGTTACTTTTCCATGAACCTATGTGCAATGTTAAAAAGACACTTGACACAACAATATTGCCGTTTGATTACCAGTATTGTTTCTGCCAAATTTGTGGTGTGTATCACAGTGCATGCAAAATGGATTTCCACATACCCAAAACAACACAGAGGCATGTCACAGAAGACAGGAAATTTTAATAGGGAATGCTCATGTCAGTGTACACTGAATCATTGAAGAATTTCAAAAAGAGAAGTGTCACATATAAAATGAATATGACTGTTGTATTAGTCTATTCTCATGCTGCTAATAAAGACATATCCAAGACTGGGTAGTTTATAAAGGAAAGAGGTTTAATGGACTCCCAGTTCCATGTGGCTGGGGAGGCCTCACAATCATGATGAAAGGCAAGGAGGAGCAAGGTCATGTCTTACATGGCAGCAGGCAAGAAAGCATGTGGAGGGGAACTCCCCTTCATAAAACCATCGGATCTTGTGAGATTTTTTCACTATCACAAGAACAGCATGGGAAAGACCACCCCCATGATTCAATTGCATCCCACCGGACCCCTCCCATGACACATGGGAATTATGGGAGTTGCAATTCAAGATGAGATTTGAGTGGGTACAAAGCCAAACCATATCATTCAGCTTCTGGCCCCTCCACAATCTCATGTCCTAACATTTCAAGACCAATCATGTCTTCCCAACAGTCCCCAAAAGTCTTAACCCATTTCAGCATTAACTCAAAAATCCACAGTCCAAAGCCTTATCTGAGACAAGGCAAGTTTCTTCTGCCTATAAGCCTGTAAAATCAAAAGTAAGTTAGTTACTTCCCAGATACAATGGGGCTACAGGCATTAGGTAAATATACCCACTCCAAATTGAAAAAATTGGCCAAAACAAAGGGCCTACAGGCGTCATGCAAGTCCAAAATCCAATAGGGCAGTCGTTAAACTTTAAAGTTTCAAAATGATCTTCTTTGACTCCATGTCTCAAATCCACATCATACTGATGCCAGAAGTGGGCTCCTATAGCCTTGAGCAGCTCTGCCCTTTTGGCTTTGCAGGGTACAGCTCCCCTCCTGGCTGCTTTCATGGAGTGACATTGAGTGTCTGTGGCTTTTCCAGGCACACAGTGCAAACTCCTGGTGGATCTACCATTCTGGGGTCTGGAGGATGGTGGTCCTCTTCTCACAGCTCTACTAGGCAGTGCCCCAGTGGGGACCCTGTGTGGGGGCTCTAACCTCATATTTCCCTTGTACACTGCCCTAGCAGAGGTTCTCCATGAGGGCCCCACCCCTGCAGCAAACTTCTGCCTGGACATTCAGGCATTTCCATACATCCTCTGAAATCTAGGCGGAGGTTCCTAAACCTCAATTCTTGACTTCTGTGCACCCACAGGCCTAACATCACGTGTAAGTTGCCAAGGCTTGGGGCTTGCACCCTCTGAAGCAATGGTGTGAGCTGTACATTGGCCCCTTATAGCCATGGGTGAAGCTGAAACAGCTGAGATGCAGGGCACCATAGTGGGAGGCTGCATAGGGCAGGGGGGCTATGGGTCTGGTCCATAAAACCATTTTTCCCTCCTAGGCTGGAAGAGAGGAGGGAAAAATAGGAGGGGCTGCCATGAAGTTCTCTGACATGCCTTGGAGACATTTTCCCCATTGTTTTGGTGACTAGCATTTGGCTCCTTTTTACTTATGCAAATTTCTGCAGCCAGCTTGAATTTCTCCCCAGAAAATGGGTTTTTCTTTTCTACTGCATTGTAAGGATGAAAATTTTCCAAACTTGTATGCTCTGTCACCTCTTTAATGCTTTGCTGCTTAGAAATTTCTTCAACCAGATCCCCCAACTCATCTCTCTCAAGTTCAACATTCCACAGATATCTAGGGCATGAGCAAAATACCACCAGTCTCTGCATAGCGAGAGTGTCCTTTACTTCAGTTCCCAACAAGTTTTTCCTCTCCATCCGAGATCACCTCAGCCTGTATTTTATTGTCCATATCACTATCAGTATTTTGGTCAAAGCCATTCAACAAGTCTCTAGGAAGTTCCAAATTTCCTGCATTTTCCTGTCTTCTCCTGAGCCCTCCAAACTGTTCCAACTTCTTCCTGTTACCCAGTTCCAAAGCCACTTTCACATTTTTGGGTATCTTTACAGCATAACCCCATTCTACTGATTCCAATTTACTGTGTTAGTCTGTTCTCACACTGCTAATAAACACATACCTGAGATGGGGTAATTTATAATAGAAAGATATTTAATTGACTCACAGTTCCACATGGCTGGGAAGGTCTCACAATCATGGTGAAAGACAAAGGAGGAGCAAAGTCCTGTCTTACATGATGGCAGGTGAAGAAAGCATGTGCAGGGTAACTCACCTTTATAAAACCATCAGATCTTGTGAGACGTATTCATTATCACAAGAACAGCACTGGAAAGACCCCCCCGCCCATGATTCAATTACCTCCCACCAAGTCCCTCCCTTTGGAATTATGAGAGCTACATTTCAAGATAAGATTTGGGTAGGGACACAGACAGACCATATCAAATGTATTCTCTGAGGCAAGCCATGTCCTAAAAGAAAAAAAGCATAATTT
This sequence comes from Symphalangus syndactylus, assembly GCF_028878055.3. Taxonomy (NCBI): domain Eukaryota; kingdom Metazoa; phylum Chordata; class Mammalia; order Primates; family Hylobatidae; genus Symphalangus; species Symphalangus syndactylus. Next base: position 36,116,413 of record NC_072434.2, read on the forward strand.
GCCTTTGTAATATACTTTTTATGTATCAGATATTCTTCTTAGTTTTTCTTTTTTTTTAGTTTATTCACTATTTTAAATTGTCAGCCTTACTTTTTACCATTTGCTATGCTATATAGTTCATCTCTGCATCATTTTCAATACTTCAGGTATAAATTGTGTGAAAACTTTTAAAGAGTTCTAATTCATTTCATGCATTTTTTGCAAATGTGCTTCCATAAAAGTGCATTATTACATTTAATTCATATTTAAGCATTGTGTGTATACGTAAAAACATTGAAACTTCCTCAATAAATGACGAGATGTCCTTTTTGTACACCTGCATGTGAAACTAAAATTTTTTGAGATCTTGGCTCTTTTGGTGAGTGGGGCAGTAGTGATGCAGTGGTGACCCATCATGTTTTTCATGTCAAAAGATTAAGATTGTTTATCAGTGGTATTTCAAAGGACTACAGGTACAAATTACTAACTATAGTGATATACATTTACACACTTTACTTTTTGATCAATTTATGAATATGGTTGGTATGATCATAACTGTTATACCCATGTGACTATCATTAGAATACATGAGTGTGTTTAAGCTTGCAAAAACAGGTAAGTTATTATTGTCTATTTTACTGTGTAAAGTGGCCTATCAAAGTGTTCTGTCATGTTTTTGTATGTTTCTCAAATCCCGTTTTAAAAATGTCAATAAATATCTTTTAAATTATTTTTTTCCAGAATTACATACTCAGGACTTTGATATTTTGGGATGTCAACATTCAGGATTATGGCTTTTGAGATTACATTTTTTTATATTATGATCAGCTCCCAATATATGGTGACATTTTCATGATTTTCATGATGGTTTAATAGGTTCATCCATATTTCAAACTTTATCAAATTATACACTTTAAATCTGTTCAGCTTATTACATGTAAAGTAAGGCTTTAAACAATGGCTGAGGATAACAAATTTGGCCAAACATGGAGAGATATTTTCTGCCATCATACTACCCATCTAAGGAAGGCACAGAAATTTCGGGACTCCATAAAAGCTCTTCCCCCATTTATTATCACAGAACCCCAATTTTTTTATAAATAACTGCAGATATTCCCTGAACCCTAGTGGCCAGTGGCAGGAATGGTGGCTGTTGGCCAAGCAGTACCAGGCAATGCCTCACTTGGGGCACTGGCTCATGGAGAGGTCATGGTAGGAGAGAGATGTAGTAACTGTGATCAAAGGAAATCACCAAGCACACAAATAAAACACAGGACTACAGTTCACCAAAGTACATTTTTATTTTAAAATACTTCTCCACAGTCTGCAAGAATATCTTATACTCAACTAAGTGATAAACTTATTCCTAAAATAATTAACCTATTTGGGTGAACAGTCATGAGCCCCTTCTGCATTGGAAGCTATTTACTCTAAAGGAACTGTTCCATGCAGATTGGCACATCATTCAGTAAAACGCAGATTACAGTAAGTGTCATTGGTTAGTCCTTCTCTAAATGATCACCTGAAATTTCTGCTTACAAGTCTTTCCAAGAAACTAATGGATAATAAATTCAAGGAGCCAGTTGCTTGTGAATTACAAAAGCTGGGGCAGCATGTTGGAAATGGAAGTGCTGTCATCATCAAATCTAAAATTCCAACATATTGCTTCACATACTATTGAATAAGAGAGCCAGCAATTATCTTACCACCTGGTGACAGGTGTTAAACAGTGCCCATCTTCATTCAATTCAGTATATTCTTTTGTAAATCACAGCCACTATTCATTATTTACTAGATTAAAATGAGTATACACAATCCCACCGAATCATAGTAAAATTATTCGTCAACAAAAAAGAACAGTTAATAATGGTAAGCTATTAGAGGAAGTTCTATAATACTAAAGTATTACGCGGATGATTTTTCATATTTTTATCACTTATGCAAAAAACCATGACTGAGGTTATAAGATCAGATGTCTTTCTGTTTTCTAGTGTGACTTATTTATAATATCCTTCTTGCAATCAAAGTCTAGCTTGCACTCGTCTTTACAGATATTTTGTGCTTACTTGGATTTTATATTTATCAAGGCTATAGGAACTTACAATAGTTAACAAACATTTGTGAATTCACTACTAGTAATTTTTTGTAAATATATATTCTACAGTGCAGAATTCTGCATTTTCTGGGACAAAAATTTTCCTCCCAGAGTAATTCATTCAAGAAAAATTTAAAAATGTATACATTTTCTTATAAGTCTATTGTTTTATTACAACTTATTAAAAGTATCTGAACTTTAGGTGTTAATTCTATTTAAATAAATGTTATTTTTGTATATTCTAGCCCCAAAATACAAATTTAAAGAGATACTCAGAAATTAAAAGTTTCACATTCAAAAAAATCACCTAAACAATAAATAGAGCCTAGAGATTGAAGATGACTTAAATAGTAAGGCTTTCATTACTGTACACACCAAAACAATGTGCAGCTGGCAGTTCTTGGGTTGGGAACTTGGGAGCTGGAAAAAATTCATCATAAACAAGCATCATGGGAAACCAACATGTCCTTGAAAATGTAGTCTTTCCTTGAATCCTGCCAGCCAAACAGATAATGCTGTTCTCTGGGCCAAAAATTGGTCAGTTCCATGCCCTGTCTAGTTATAGAGATGGGAATGAGAATCCCCTAAGGGCTCAGGGTACTCCTACTGCCCTCAATCAAATGGGAGGGCACAAAGGTCAGCTTTCTTGAGCATATTGGGGGTGGTGACTGATGCATACTTTGTGGTTCTACCAGATGGTAGAGGTAAAATGGGCTCGGCCATAACTCTGGCAATAGCTTGAGGTAGGTTATAAAGTACAACATAGCTACACATGCTACTCACATAACTGAAACGTATAGGGTATCTCCCCACTGTGAACATTTGAATGTAGGAGATTCAATTCAGGCTGAAGGCTCCTCATGGAGACTTTCCTCCAGGGTTGCTGCACTGAACAGGAAAGTGCACATATCCTACATATCTAAGGCCTTTCTGTTATGTGATTTGGCAGGTGTGTACTGAAGTGATTCCTTTGGGTAATGGATTTCCCGCATTCACTACACTCATAAAGGCTTTCTCCAGGGTGAACTTTCTCATGTCAACTTAGTGTTGATCTAGTGGTAGAAGACTTTCTGCTTTCACTACACTCATAAGGCCTGTCTCCAGTGAGAGCTCTCTGATGGCAATGGAAGGTAGAGGCACAGGTAAAAGATTTCCCACATTCACCACACTCATAAGGTCTTTCTCTCTCTAGTGACTCATGAGGTCATATTTTCCTCTAAATGATTTCTCACATTCCCCACCCTCAACAGGCTTAACACCTGTGTGAATATTCTGGTAGTTGAAAGAGACGAGTACCTTCTCTACAGGATTTCCTGCATTCACTGCATTCAAAGGGCTTTTCTCAAGTGTGAACTGTCCAGTGTTCACTCAGGCTAGAACTATGGTGAGATGTGCCACATTCACAGCACTCATGAGGTTGTGCTCCTGTGTGAACTTTGTGGTGTTCAGCGAGGAGATTTCTTTGGGTAAAAGATTTCCCATATTCTCTGCACTTGTTAACACCTTGTGCCAGTATGATTTCTCCAGTGCTGACTGAGGGTGGAGCTTTGTCTGAAGGGTTTTCCAAATTTGCTACACCATAAAGGCTTTCGCCATTGTTGACTCTGTGATGCATGAGTGAGGATTTGTAGCTGAATTCCTTCCCACATCTACTGCACACAAAATGCCATCTTCCAGGGTGGACATCCTGCTCCTGAGCAAGTGTGTGTTTGCAGCTAAAGGCACTCTCCTAATGTAGAATGACTTTTCCACTGTAAAAGTAGGCCCTCAACTAGATGATTATGACTGATTTTTCCCCATTGTGAGTGGTCGGCTGCTGGGGGTAGCCCAAGGTGCCCTGAAAGTCTTCCCTAACCTCCTTTACCTACACCATGTTGCAGGTAAAGGGCTTGTGAATCACTGAATGTGCAGATCTTCCCTGTCCAAAATGATTCTGGAAGAATTTTCTCCCATTTGCTGTTTCTGGTGCTGTGGAAGTTTTGCCCTGAAATAAAATTATTTCTTACATGTCCCACACATGCACAGTTTCTGAATGAGTTGTGTTCCTGGGTGTTTAGTCAAGTGGAATATGTCTCTCGAGATCAAACTACACATAGCATAGGGCTGGATGTTCTCGGAAGAAAAACCTGCCTTGGCAGTCCTGGCCTGTAACAAATATACAGAAACACTCAGTTCAAAGGGTGCCTCTGTATCCTCTGCTCCACTCCAGCCACCTGAGCTGGGACCCCCAGCCTGGCTGCCACCACTGAACTTCGTGGTCAGAGCAAGGCCAGGAGCCACAGGTGACCACTGTGGGGGCCTGGGCACAAGGGTGCCTATCCTGGCCCTGGCACATGTCACCTTGGACAGTGGACAGTGCTACCGAGCCTCGGATCTGCCTCTACAGCAGAACAATTCCTCTTGTGCCTTCGCAATGGTTAATTTTAGAATTGAGCATTTCATCTGCATTAAAGCAAAGTCAACATCTACAAATATTGCTTTGGATTTCTACCTCTTGGATCTGGAATTTAGATTTTTTAACCTATCCAGTCTATGTTATGGATACCACAATATAATATTAGTAAAATCCACTGAACCTCAAATTTTAATCCAGAAGTAGAGAGTTGAAAGAGTAAGGAGGCCAGAGAAAACAAGATTAGATCAAGTTACCTGAATTACTTTCAAAGTGATGTAATGCAAGCATGCTGGGAAAAGTGCCAAGGTATGAAATTGAAATAAGCAGGTAAATGTCATGGTATTAAAGTCCTTTGTATGCCAGACATATTAGAAAAACATTGAAGAGCTACTGAAAAATGTTGAGCAGGGACTGATACAAACAGCTTGCAGAGTAGAAAGGCAATCCTGGAAGCAGTGTATTGTGCATGTTGGGCTAAGAGTAGTGAGGAGAAGAGTGGGTGAAGGTTGATGGTATCACTGCACTAGAGGAAGCTAATAAATAAGATATTTAATAAGGAAAGCCTGAATTAAGGCAATGATATCAGGAATAGAAAGTTGGATCAGATTTGGTAAATAACTAGCTATATAAATACATAACTATATTTATTAAGCACCTGTACATATGGTTCCTCTTATTTAAAAAACAAAACAAAACCCTGTTAATTACTCATATGACCTCTACCTTCCTTCCTTACTATACGCTCACGAACATCTCAGTTCCTCTCTGTCACTCCCCACACAGTCTTTTTTTTTTTTAATTATTTTTTTTTATTCAGGGTCTCTCTCTCTCTGTCACCCAGGCTGGAGTGCTGTGGCGCAATCACCACTCACTGCAACCTCTGCCTCCTGGACACAAGTGACCCTCCCACCTCAGCTTCCCAGGTAGTTGGCACTAAAGGCCCATGCCACCATGCCCAGCTAATTTGTATTTTTAGTAGAGAAGGGGTTTCAGGCCAGCGCAGTGGCTCATGCCTGTAATCCTAGCACTTTGGGAGGCTGAGGCAGTTAGATCACCTGAGGTCAGGAGTTTGAGACCAGCCTGGCCAAAATGGTGAAACTCTGTCTCTATTAAAAATTAGCCAGGCATGGTGATGCACACCTATAATCCTAGCTACTTGGGAGACTGATGCAGGAGAATCTCTTGAACCCAGGGACAAAGGTTGCAGTAAACCAAGATGGCACCACTTCACTCCAACCTGGGCGAAAGAGCAAAACTCCGTCAAAAAAAAAAAAAAAGAAAGAAAGAGAGAACAGGTTTCACCATGTTGCCCAGGTTGGTCTCGAACTCCTGACATGCATTCTTTTTTTGTATTCTTGGCTTCAAATTCTTCCCAGGATGTTAACATACCACTTAGCCACATGATGTCTGGAAGACTATAAGCTCTTTGAGAATTGAAGCCAAGATTTGCTTGTTCACCACCCAAATGTCTGGCAATAGTGTCCAGCATACAGTAAGTACTCCGTATATTTTTGCTGAATAAATAAATGGTTGGCTTCCCTTTAGCTACATTTGGAAGGCCTACTATGTCTGCTAGAGTTCTTTGTTGCTAGGTACAGAAACCATCTCTGAGGAGACAATGAGAAATGAAGACTTTGGGGTTGTAATAAGGAAAGAGGGTAAAGGTTGTATGGCTAATCAGCAAGGTTTTTAACTAAGCAATAGGGAATGTATTGGAAGGTCAATAGGAGATACAGAATCTATAGAAAGGCTGGCACAAACACAGGAAACAAAACAAATCTTTGAAGGCAAAAATATAAGAACTACAAAACTTTCTTGGTTAGAGCATTAAGACATCACCAATGAAATAAATGCATTCTCTTTGTCACTTTGTTCGAGATCAAATTACAAGGTAATAACATCTAATTGGCACAATTTGTGTGAAATACCTAACTATAATTAAGGCTAAAACTCTATCACCAAGAACATAGCCCAGACAGTGAAGTCTCTATGAGTACTTGTTCAGTTTTCAAAAGTTGCTGAACCTTTAGGTAGGACAGATCATGTGATTTCTGTCCAGCTGGATTATATCCAAGGGGCAAAAGATTAATTCACTAAAAGCAAATCTCATGTCAGAAGTAGAACAAGATATAAGGCAGCCAAAAAACCAATAAATATTTGCCACATCTAAAAAATGCTAAGAATACAGTAGGTTTTACCGCATTCTGAATACTCAGGAAATCCTGTAATTAATGTTGTGTAATCCAACAGCATTTTAAAAAAGGAAGTGGCCAAGATAAAATTATATTTAACAATAAAATTGGGATGCTAAACCATGATTTCTTCCCCTTTTCCCTATCTCCTTATTTCCTACTTTCTGCAAAGTTGAAGTAATGTGGCTTCTGGGATACTACTTATGTGCCTTGCTTTTTTATTACTAGTTGCAGCTGTTTATAAATTCCTCTTTTTTATTCCTCATTCTTTTCCTTCCTCCTTGGAAGGCAACAAAGAGATTATTTTCTAATGTGATAATAATCTTTCTTATGTTATTATTTTTCTGCTTCCTTGCTTCACTCTGGAATTCATCTCCTTCCCTGATTTAACCCAGCCCCAGAGTCTTAACATTCAGAGTATAACATCATTAAACATTTCCTCAACTGAGTCATGTAAATAAGGATAGCATTTACTATTAAAGTTTAACAATTTGATAATTTGAAACCCTTGGGCTGGGCATGGTGGTTCATGCCTGTAATCCCAGCACTTTGGGAGGCTGAGGCAGGTGGATCATGAGATCAGGGGTTCGAGACCAGCCTGATCAACATGGTGAAACCCCATCTCTACTAAAAATACAAAAATTAGCCAGATGTGGTGGTGCATGTCTCTAGTCCTAGCCACTTGGAAGGCTGAGGCAGGAGAATCGCTCAAACCTGGGAAGGGGAAGTTGCAGTGAGCCAAGATCCTGCCACTGCATTCCAGCCTGGGTGACAGAGCAAGACTCCATCTCAAAAAAAAAAACTCTTACCTTTTGCTAGATCCACATAAAACAGGATATGATAGAATGCTGTGAAGAGTGAAATGCTTTCTTCACAAAAATAAAAATACATTATATTATTTTAATGTATTATTTATATGGTGTTGGCATGATAGCCATGAAGTTTATCCAAAGCCTTGCAATTACTGATTATTATAAGGCCATCTCTAACTTGTTGAAAATAACATGAGAGGAAATGACAAAACTCATAATGATAGCCATATTCAGAGTTTTTTTTTTTTCAGGAAAAGCTCTTAATGAATAATTATTAAAAGCAGGTGTGATGAGGTAAATTTCAGACTATAAAACACTGGACAGAGTGAAAGTGATGCAGTCATGGTTTAAGGGTGGAAGTGTTGCCCACGTAGTTTCCTTGAATGATAAGGAGAATTTGATGCTTCCACTAAATCAGAATGATAGAGAATCTTATCTCAGAACAGTAAAAAGAGTAAAATGTAGCAACATTGAAATTTTTATGTAACTGAGACACTTTTAATGGCTTGCCTGACTGCAGTACAGCAAAGCAGTGAAGGGTTAGACAAACTTAGGTTAAATTCTTGCTCTACTATTAAGAGTGTGGCTTTAAGTAAGGTTTCACATTTAATTCTCAGTCTTGACATGGAAATAATGCTTTCTTTACAGAGTTGCTGAAGGAATTAATCACACAATATGTGTAAAGCTCATTAAACAGTTACTGACACGAAAGAAGTTATTAATATGTCAACTGAATATTTGTTTAAAGAATACTATTCATAGAGACACCCAGTGATGGTGCAACCTAACACCAAAGACACAGAAGCACCTGCTAAATGCAAAGATAAAACTTTCTGTAGTGCAACACTGAAATAAAATACATAGATTTAAAAAGCCATTTTTTTTACTCAAGCTATAATTTCTGTAGAATTTCTAGGAAATACATTAACTGTTTCTTATGAGTCTCTCCTGATTTGGCTAAAGGGGAAGTGATATTATCCACTTTTCATTTGAGTCTATGAAGATAATTATATATCCAGATTTTGTGTGTGTGTGTGTGTGTGTGTGTGTGTGTGTGAAATGGTCTCACTCTGTCACCCAGGCTGGAGTGCAGTTGTGCAATCATAATTCACTGCATCCTCCAACTCCTGGGCTCAAGCAATCCTCCCGCCTCAACCTCTTGAGTAGCTAGGCCTACAGGAACACAGCACTATGCCAGTCTAATTTTTTATTTTTATTTTTGTAGAGACAGAGTCTCACTATGTTGCCCAGGCTGGTCTCAATCTCTTGACTTCAAGTCATCCTCCTGCCTCAACCTCCCAATGCACTAGAATTATAGGTGTGAGCCACATGCCTGGCCTATATCTAAATTTTTAAAAACATAGCAGTGGAGCATTTCTCCAGAAAAAAATAAAGATATAAAAAAGGCCATAAAAATAATGAAATAGCATTTCTCTGTCTTTGGCCCTCAGCCATAAATGTTGGGATTCCAGATTCTCCCAACTTGTTCTTGAAGGCATCTGAGTTTATCATATTTATGCTTCACAATTAGCTCTCTGGTACCACAAGACTTTCTCCTCTTCACCTCCTTGGTTACAGTTGTGTTATCCCTGAGTGTGACATTCTGTCCTGCTTCTTCTCTTTTCCAGGTGTTGTGTCTGTTCCACAACTCAACCTGCTCCAAAAGCAAACACAATGCAGAAATTTCCCTTAACCCACAGCACTGCCATACTCTGTTGCATAGGATACAAAGGAGGGTTGTCTTGTTGTCTCAAGTTCTTAAATCTCTCTCCCCCGCCCTCTCTTTTTTTTACTATCCTCTCTTATGGGTCTCTGACACAAATCTCTGGGGACAACAGTAAAATAAAGGGGCAAGCCGAGGAGCACATCCCCAGCTTTCCTGAAAATTACCCTTCCATTATGACACTGACCCTTTAACTTGGGACTAACTCACACTCTTCTCTCAGAATGAGTTCTGTTCTGAATGGTTCCTCAGTCACTTATAGAAAATGACTCCTTTGAGGCTTCCTGTCCCAGTCTTACAGATGAACACAAACATATCTGTATCCAAGAGATAGGCTCCACAATCTAAGATTCCTACATCATATGAAAGAGGAAATGCTTCTCAAAATATAGCATAGGAGATCTAGTGTGTCCCCTCCACTCTGCCACTGAGTATACTCTTGCAAAACATACTGACAAGCCCTCATTGCCTGATCCACTGGGCCTTTTACATTTTCATTTGCTTGACCTTGGTGCTGTATATCTGGCACCATCATTGAAACTTTGTTTTTCCTTGCCTTTGCCAACGCCAATCTCTCCTGCTTTTCTTTCTACTTTCACTGTTTCTCAGACAAAGGTAATAATTTCTATGTCTTTCTTTCTAGCCATGATTATTACAGGTAAAATATTCATCATCATATTCCTAACTGCCTTTTTTTTTTTTTTTTTTTTTTTTGAGACGGAGTCTCGCTGTCGCCCAGGCTGGAGTGCAGTGGCGCGATCTCGGCTCACTGCAGGCTCCGCCCCCTGGGGTTCACGCCATTCTCCTGCCTCAGCCTCCCGAGTAGCTGGGACTACAGGCGCCCGCCACCTCACCCGGCTAATTTTTTGTATTTTTAGTAGAGACGGGGTTTCACCGTGTTAGCCAGGATGGTCTCGATCTCCTGACCTTGTGATCCGCCCGCCTCGGCCTCCGAAAGTGCTGGGATTACAGGCGTGAGCCACCGCGCCCGGCCCCTAACTGCCTTTTTGTATACGTAAACCTGGGTGGTCTCAAAACATTTCAATCTGACATGCTCAAAACGAGCTTCTCTTCCTTCCTGTCTCATATTAGTATTGTCATGCATCTACTTCCCACTTCAACTTGTCTTTCACTCCCAACATCAAACTTCTAACATCAATTATTAAATTATGCTGATTGTATCTCTAAAGTACCTCTGAAGTACAAGCCTTCTTGTTAATTCTATTGCTGTAGCCCTAGTTCGGCCACTCATAGTTTATCAAATAATCAACAACGAGTTTTGCCCAGTATCTTCCCATTCAGGTATTCTTCACGGTAAACCCAACATTACCTCTAAAACCACACCAATTTGTGTCATTCTTCTGGTTCAAAACCTTTACTAGTTTCCAATGCTCATGGCCTTTTACAATCTATTTCCAACCAATCTTTCCACCATCATATCACTCAAGGTTTTTATATCTCATTTAAAAAGCCCATCCATCATTTCCTGATCATACTATTCACTTTTATACTTTCCTGCCTTTCTTTATGCTGCTATCTCTCTTGGAATATCTCCTTCCCTTTCTTTGTTACACATCCTTCAGAAGTATATACTCAATTAATATTTGTGTTAATTGATTTAAAATATTAATTTCCTTAAAACAATGGCTTACCTAGGATTTTCTGTAAACTGAATCTATTTAAAGGACCTGGACTTCTATATTAAATGTCAGGCTAAAAAATAAATATGGGCCAGGTGCAGTGCCTCAAGCCTGTAATCCCAGCACTTTGGAAGACTGAGGCAGATGGATCACTTGCAGTTAGGAATTCGAGACCAGCCTGGCCAACATGGTGAAACTCTGTCTCTACTAAAAATATAAAAATTAGCCAGGCGTGGTGGTGCATGCCTGTAATCCCAGCTACTCAGGAGGCTGAGGCAGGAGAATTGCTTGAACCCTGGAGGCGGAGGCTGCAGTGAGCCGAGATTGCACCACTGCACTCCAGCTTGGGCAACAGAGCGAGACTCCATCTCAAAAATAAATAAATAAATAAATAATAAATATGAATTTTCTATGGCTATCAGAACATCATAAATTAGATATAATGCCTATGATTTAACCCGACAATTAAATTATTTGTGTCTAGATGAAATAAGTATAATTCTTTTGGTTGTAGTACTGAAACTGAGTGACTAGTGAAGAAAAAAAGGGGACTATAGCATAAGTAGTAAATTGTCTCACTGAACACAAGGACAGAATACAGCTTCCTCAAGAGCAACTGAGATGGAAATTTAAGTCAGTCAAGAGTCTCTCCCCAACTTTAATCTTTGCTCATCTCTGTGAAACTACTTCACTATTCCCTTTCCTCCTCCCCTCCCTTCTTCTCCCCTTTCCTCTTTTGCTCTCTCTCCTTTTCTCTGTCTCCCCCGCTACCCCTTACTTTTCTTGTTTTCAGTCCCATGCGACTGAAAACATGGCTCCCAACAGCACCCAAGGTTGAGGTTTAGTAATTCAGTAACTGTTCTCTCTTTTTTACAGTCTAATATCATATTCTTTTTGAGCTAACTTGAGTCAGATTGTAACCTATGGTCAGGAGGCAGGATCTTACTGTAGGAACAGCACGACTCCCATGCTGCAGGAGATAGAGAAAGGTGATTCCCTGGGAAAAAAAAGAGCCAAAAAATTGCTAGAAAGGTGCTGGGAAGGGAGGCAGTTATTAGCCAATGAAATAAATGTACGATTCACCAAGTGAAAACAAAACAAAACCAAAGAAACCACAAGCTAAACCTACAAATAATTAGTGAAATAAACTGATTTACATTCTATCATTTTATTTCCTTCTTTATCTAACTACAGCTTAGTTGAAATGACTTCTTGGCATGATAAGAAGAATAGAATAAGTGATGATCAAAGAAACAGGATATATTATAAGTTGACTAATCAATAGCTGAATAAGCAAAAACTGACTGTACAGCAGAACATATCAAAGGGTGTTCATTGAAGCACTAGAGCCATCAAATGTCCCAGGACACAATTATTTGAAAAAATATCAGCATACTGCAGCCCTCTCCTGGAAAGTCATAATATGTATTTATGTTCTAAGAACTTTGGAGAAGTAATTCTCTATAAACTCCAGGAAATTGTTCACATTCTAAACTTAATCCTTTTTAATGATTTTGAACTTATTGTTTTTCTAGCTACTGTTTTATATTATCATTATGATATTTCTATTGAGCCTCGCATCATTTTATGCTCTTAGTCACTGAATGTTGCCTAAACTTAGGATGGGCAAGAGTCTTGGGCTCATTAGACAATTTCCAAAGGGTTTAGACCAAGCATAGAAACTTAAGAGAAGCTTACTGTGTTCACTAAGGAACAGTCAGTGTCTTCACCTTTAATAAACCCTTTGTCTGACTCTTTAACAAATCTCACCTTATATAAGTTCCAGATGCTTTCTTACCCTCATTTGATTCCTGAGGCAACTAGGATTTTGGAGAAATTTGATGCAATTTAACAAACGAACGTTAAGCTAGTTTTCAGATTAAGGGCTAAACATGTATCTAGGTGGATTTGTTTGTAAGAATGCTAAATTTGCTTTTGTGGGTCCACAAATATTTTATGGTTGAAACTTTGGAACTTCATTAAATCTTCATTAAATCAATTTACTCTAAGAAGCAGAAAAAAATTTGGCATAAAATATTTTTATAGGGCACGTCAGGGCAATAGAACCATCTACTACATTCAGAATTTCTTGTTGAACTCCAAATTCAGATGGGAATTTCCAACTCTATTATCTTCCCTGTAAAGCTTTATTTATTTTTTTGAAAACTCTTAAAGGAGTTAACATGGAAGGTGACATCTGTTTAAAAGTTAAGCATATATTGTATTTCAACAAATATTAAGTCATCATATTACAAAGCATGGTGACACAAAGCCTGTCGTGTCATAGGAAACTAATAATAAATATATTTTTTATAAAAAGGAAGACAGAATTTTGCCATGACACTTATAGTTGCAAGACATTTTATAGTTAGTTTTAAAATGATGCTAGGTTGAATCGTTTCTCCTTCACTGGTGTTTGGGTCTAAAATGTTACTGCTGAATCACCAAGCACACAAAAGGATCTTAGTGACCCTGAGAACATTTCTTGCCAGGTGTTTTCTAATATGTCATTTATAAAAAGGGGTCATGAGGCTATCCCACACCACAGTTAAGTGACTATAAGAAATTTAAAGGAAAATATTTGAACATTAAAGATTGGAAAATCCCGAATGCTTCCCTTGAGTTGGAAAAACTCCCATTAGCTGAACAAATAGATAAAGGATATATGCAAACAGAAGTCACAAATAAGTGATCAGTATAGGTGTATATCATGCCCAGGTAGATACTGTAAGCCAAATAAACTCATGGGGTGGGGACACAGAAGTATTTCTAAACATGAATATGTTTGCAGTATATAAAGAAAAAGATTTTTGCTATACTCTGTACATGTGACTATAGAATAAAAACATATAGAATTAATTGCAAAAAATGTTTCAGAATAAATGTTAGGAGTCCTATTGAGTCCTGTGACTTCCTTCCTAATAAAAGTATTTGGAAATATGTTGTAATGGTTAGATTTAATGTCTCCTGTATTTATCTTACAGGAACTTCAATCCACATCGTCTTCTTTTGAAACTGAAAATACTTAAGCTAAATTTCATAAATTATTTGTATTTCACCTGCATCTAAACATAGCAACTTTTTATTCAAGTTCTTTATAATCTGGATATTGTGGGTGGAGGATGGATTGGAAAGCAATTTCCCTTTATTTATATATTCAAAACATATGTATTGAGTCTCTACCTTACTCTCTATGAGTCAATATTCTTGGCACGCTGTAAACAGAGGTGAACAAGAAGGACAAAGTCCTTTTTCTTCTGGAGCTCACTTTCTATTTGGGAGAAAAAGTAGTTAAATAAGTAAACAAGTAACAAATTTAAGCAAAGTAACTAGATTGTGACAAGAGCTAAAAATAAAGAAATGGGATAATACAAAAACATTCAGTCTACCTGAGGGGTGATGTTTGAATCGAGACATAGCTCCAGCCACATGAAAAAGCCTGGGTAAAGGGCTATAGTTACATGGAGCAGCAAATGCTAAGACCTCAAGAAGCAAAAGAATTTCATTCTGCTCTAGGAACAGAGGATAGTCCAGGGTAACTGCAACATTAGTAGGAAGAAGGAAAGAAGTATGAAATCAGCTTGATGAGGAAACCAGAGCTCAGGTTGTTGTAAGGAATTTCCATTTTATTGAAAATGCAATGGTAAACCATTGAACTTCCTGGTTGGACTCAGAGGCTAACAACATAAAATGAAGTCATAAATATTTTAAGATGTCAACTAATACTTATAAAGCTTGTGGATTCTTTTGTGGAAGTTTTTTCACTATGAAATCTTAATATTTTTCTTCCATACTCTTATCTAATTCTTGAAGATATGAGATCTTAACTATACAGTTAAATATAGCTATAATTCGAAAAAATATTATTTGGAAAGTTAAGAGTTTATATTTTGAAGTGATTAATGTGTATAGATCATGAGTAAGGAACAATTGATGCAAAGGAAGTTGTTTGTGGGATAAGAAGTTTTCAGAAGTTGATTAATTTTTAATGTCTTGAGGTTAAGAAAGGCTTTCTGAAGCAGAAGTTAATAATATACATTATTTGGTTAAAATTCTTTAGATGCTAATTTTACTGAACTTGGCAACTACAAAAAGGTACAAAGGAAAAAACAAGAATCACCTATAACAACATTACTTTCAATCTTTCTTAATCATTGTAATATATGTTTAGCAAAACTGAAATTTTACTGCCTTATCATTTTAATTTAATATTAGATTTTAGTAACTTTTTATGCCAGTAAGTATCCTTTGACAGCACTATGTTAATATTTGTGTAATAATTCTTGTGCTATACTATAATTCATTTTATTCATTTATCTGATTTTGGTTTCTTTTTCCCTCTTTAAACATGAGGGGGTTTACTAGAAGAAATTGTTTTTCATAGCATTTTTTTTTTTATTTTAAAGCTTGTCCCATTAGAAGACACAAGACCAAACCTTGGCAAGCAGAAATATAGGAATTCTTGGTGGTGGAACACATTTCTCTTAGTTATGTTAATAAGAATTATAGTGACTAATAACCCAACCTCAACAATGACAACGAAAAATACTAATGGCCTGAACATTGGTGTGAATTTTATATGTGTATATCAGAAAAATATTTTTCTGAGGCTATTCTCTCTCCTTACTTGATCTACTTGATCTCCAGTGTAGCTTTAGAGGTTATGTTTACTATGGAATGAGGTGGGTGTTGTACATTCATTGATTCTGAATTTGAAGTGTGACTCTCAACTACCAAGCAAATTCCTGTATTTCTGCTTGCCAAGGATTGGTCCTGTGTGTCCTAATGTAATGGACACATTTTAAAATAAAAAACCTGCCATGAATAAGGAGATCTTTTTTGAGGCAAAACATCAGCGCTGAAGTTTTTATTGGAGATATCTGATTTTAGTCTAAAGGTCAAATGTTATTTCCTTATTCAACAAATTTTACTTATCATCAACTATTTGCCAATAAACGTGATCTCTGCTTTGATGGAGTAAAGAGATAGACATCAACCAAGCTATCATACAAATAAACAAGTAGTTCCAAGTGTCATTAAAAAGACCGAGTACTGTGAGAAAGCCTAACAGAGGACCTGTATTAGCCTCGAAAAGGTCAGGAAAGTCTTCCCTAAGGAAGTGACATCTGAGGAAATCAGAAAGAGAAATAGATGTTAACTAGGTAGAGATACAAGGAAAAATAAAGACTCATTGCTTAAATTATAACTATTATAAATACTGGGAAGAAAGTTTTTTTTAACTAGTTCAAACTCCTGCTTACGCTTTCACAGGAGTCTAGTCCGTTTATTAGTCCTATTTCATGCCATTTACATTAAATAGTGATGTCGCTTACTAGGCAACCACCACTCACTCCAAACAGTGACATATAAATATTAAAAGAGAAAAAGAAACAGCAGTGTTTTCAGTATTCTCTTATTTGAAGCGTTTCAACCAGGGCTTCATTTTAAAGAATAAAGACCTATGTTTTATACCCATGCCATTAGGGTATAAAACAATAATTGTGGGGAGTGGGAAAGTACAACCACAATTCGCTACTGTTTTTAAGATAGTTTTTAACTATAAAGACAGGTTATCTTACCTTTTTGCTCACATCAATTTATTACATCAGTTGGAAAGAAGATATAATAACAAGTCTTTGTCATGGAGAAGTGGTACCCAGAAATATGCTCATGGTCATCATCAACATCACAAGTTCTGTGGTATACATTTCAACTGAAGGATTCAAAGCTGCCAATATTAAGTCTCTGCTATAATCTGAAAAAAATCTGCCAATAAATAGTAGGAGTAGTAGGAATAACAGTAGTGGTAGTAGCAGTAGTGGTAGTAGCAGTAGTAGTAGTAGTAGTAGTGGTAATTGTTATTTATTCTGAGTTTAGCATGCACTTACCAGGCTATTGCTTTATCTCTAATATTTCCAATTTTTGTCCAAGTCAGATAGTGTGGACTTTGTTGTACAGACAATAATAGTATAAAGTTCCTAGAGGTAAATAAAGGTAAGTAGCACTGTGAGCAATGGAGGAAGGACTCAGCACTGGTCTCTCTACTCTCTTCTCCAAACCAACATTGCTTGGACCCTGGGAACTTGTCTGGTTCTTCTTCTGACAATGAGAAATGCTATTATGTTTCTCTCTGAGTGATTATTTTACTATTTCCATAGCAATAAAATAGTAAGCACAGTATTGCTTTTAATCATTATTCCCTTAATTTTTTAAATTTTAACTGGTCCCAATAATCCCCCCAATATGAGGAATATTTTTAAGATAGAAACAACAGTTAAAAGAGATATTAGGACCTACTTTCAATGGGATAAGTGTTTGAAGAAGAAAGGAGAAAATTAGAAATGGAATGCAACAGAAACATTATAACATACCATAAGGATTTATTGGCAGCAATGGTCATATTCAATTCAAAATAGCAGCCAAGTTCCATTGAAAAATATATTTTTTCAGCTGGAAAGTGACAGGACCAACAAGTCTAATGTAAGTATGTTGTTCTTATCCATGCCTCTAGTAAAATTTTCAGATTAAATGACACTAAATTTGGCATGAGATCATCTCCCTCTAGATTACATTGGAAATGGATGAAACAAACCCCTCTCTCACACACACACAACCTTAACAATGTCTTATAATTTATTTGGGATATGAGAATAGATGAAAATACTACTACACTTAAAGAAAAAAGAAAAAAACTAGCATTAACAAAATTGAGCTTTGTCCTACATAAAATGAAATATAGACAAAAAGGTTGTAAGAAGATACATATAATAATCATGTTAGGATGTTTTACCCTTATCTCTTGAAAAACATTAGTGAAGAAATTATCTCATTCTTTTCTGTTTCTAGCACAAACAGCATGAAATGAGACTGCTACTCATGCTAGCTTGAGTTGATAGTTCCCTCTCCCTCACAATACGTAACAACATCTGCCGATTCTGACTACAATAATTGAGGGAGGCAGACAAACACACAGCCAGAAAGAGAAAGAGAGAGAGAGAGAGGAGACATCTCATGGATCAAAGGCCTGAAGAGCTCCACTTAGATTTCTTGCTTTTTATTTTTTGTGTATCCATTGTAAGTTTTTGTTTTGTGGTTACCATGAGGCTTGCAAGTAACATCTTATTACCCATTATTTTAAAATCATGACAACTTGACTCTGATTATAAAACTCTACTTAGAAAAGATAGAAGCCAAATGATTGGCAGTCCTAGATATCTGAAACCTAGTTTTATAGTGTTACCTTGTGGGAAAGAGAGGGTTTAAAAATTTGAACGATTTGTGTGGCAGTATGGGAAGAAGGAAAGACAGCTCCATAGACCGCACAGAAGAGGAGCTGGAAAAGGGCAGTTGACATAAACAGGCCCTTTAAGAACTAAAGTTTGCTCTGTTCTGGAACATATAGGTAGAACAAATTAAATAGAATAGAGGAGACATTTGCAATGAGTTGGAGACATTTCCAATTCAGGGTAGAATCTACACAAATTGCAATAAACAGCTTAAGCCTGAAGTACACACCTACATACTCTTCTGAAGTTGTGTGTGTGTGTGTATGTGTGTGTGTGTGTGTGTGTGTATAACTGAGCAGGTCCTTGTAAGAATTTTTCAGAATTAGACTGTTTTGATGAGTTACAGGCCATAAAAAGAAATCTCTCTGTCTATAGGACCTGTATACTTACCCACAGCCCTTATATTTGAAAACAAACTTTTTTATTTAAACCATGCTGCACAATTGAAAAGGAAGCACCCCTGCTAGCTACCTGCATTAAACAACATAGACTTTTATTTATAAATTTAATTGTCAGTGGTTAGGATCACCAGAAATTTTAAGAAAGCAAAGAAAGTGAAAGAGAAGATCAAGATGAATAAACAGAACAACTGATCCCAAAGGAAACAGATAATATAAAGCATTTTTAAAAAATTAAGCCAGGCGCAGTGGCTCAGGCCTATAATTCCAGCACGTTGGGAGGCTGAGGTGGGTGGATCACCTGAAGTCAGGAGGTTGAGACCAGGCTGGCCAACCTGGTGAGACCCTGTCTCTACTAAAAATACAAAAAATTAGCCGGGTATGGTGGTGTATGCCTATAATTCCAGCTACTCAGGAGACTGAGGCAGGAGAATCGCTTGAACCCAGGAGGCAGAGGTTGCAGTGAGCCAAGATCATGCCACTGCACTCCAGCCTGGGCAACAGAGTGAGACTCTGTTTCAAAATAATAATAATAACAATAAATGTTTAATTATTACACACAGAGAAATTAGAGAGGATATACACAAAACAAGAAGAGTGTTGTAGTAAAGGAGCAATCAGAGAAAAAGAAATAGATCTTAAATATTGAAATATTGTCCCAAAAAATTAAACAGAAAGACAAATTAAGTGAATTAATATGCTTGGAAACTAAATTATCCACCTGGAAGACAAAGAAATACTCCAGGATGTAGACTAAAACAATAAAAAAAGTGGGACACTTAAGAAACAGGGGAAACCTAAGGGGTTTCATTCATCTCAGAGAGATGCCTGTAGATGAGAACAGAGAAAAATGAAGCAAGGAAATAAAAAGTAATTATAATTAAATATTTTTTCCTAACCCCCCACCCCCAACAAAACAACAAAAACTCAGGTTTTCAGTTTGAAAAGGCCCCAAGTGCCAAGCAAGGTAAATGAAGACAGACCCACAGCCCAGTAATCAGACAAGAATTCCTTGATCTTCCCTTCTAAACCTGTAAGTCCTCCTGCCTCTGCACCATCTGCTTCTCCTTCTATCCTGTTACTAAGGAGGTTGCATCCACCCATCTGTCCCTCTCTCAAAAGCTAATCTTTCACTTGTACACTGGATATGAAAACTCACATATATTCAAGGTGTTCTTTCAGTTAGCCCCTTTTCTTCCAGCTACATCATTTCTATCAACAGGCAAATATGTTTGAGAATCTTACCCAAAAGCAACAACAAAAATTCTCCTATTATATTCTATTTTAGATCCCAATTTCTTAGCTCTTCTTGGGTACTTTTCTTTGTTGTAGATGTTTTTTTTTAAACAGCATGTAATCTCTTCCTTTACCAGTATGTATTGAAAAAAAACAAACAAGAATTATCTGCTCCTGTTGTCTCTAGTTCGTCACTTCCCAATCATGTATCAGCTAACTTCTATCTGGATGCGACTCCCCAGAAGTCCACTGGCATTGCTTTTGTTAAGGACACCAGAGCCTAGATACTACCAAGCTCAATGGATTTTGTTTTCACCTTATTTAACTTCTCGTCAGAGTTTGACACAGCTGGTCACACCTTCCTTTCCAGAAACTTTTTTCCCTACTGCATTGGCTTTTCCTCCTCATTCTCTTTTGCTGATTCCTCCATCTTTACTAAGTTCCTAGATGGTAGGCCTCTTTAGATCTTGCACTCTCTCTAATGTCTTCTTTTCTCTTCTCTTCTTAGCTAATTTCATAGTTGCCTCGGTGTGACTACTGCATATATGCTGTCAACCCATATCTATTATTTCGGGTGCACATTTCTCTAAACTCCAGACTTGCACATTCAACTTCTTTTCTGACATCTCAACTTACATGTTTTATCAACTTTTCGAACATAAAATGTCCAAAATATGAAATAAAACCTGGTCTTCAGCTGTACTCCAAATCTGTCTACCTCAGTAGATGAAATTACAATCTACCCAGTTGCTCACACCAAAAAATCTAGAAGTCATAATTTATTTCTCCTTTCCCCTTAGCCTCCATATTAAATGTATCAGCAAATCTTGTTGACTCTTTCTTTAACATATATATTCACCCTGCTTTCCTCTCTCCATCCCCTCTATTACAAATAATCAATTAAGTGACTTGTAGAATTAGAGTCCCTTTCTGTTACACTGTGATTTGTATAAGCATGATCTCATATAATCCTCATAAGAAGAATATGATGGGAACTAGAGAAGAAACATTCTTACTCAAAGTAAGTAATCTGACCAAGTTTACACAATAAGCGGAGCAGATGAAATGCAAAACCAGAAATTATGCGAACAAGTGACAACTAGCATTTTGATTATGTGCTATGTGTTAAGCATTTTCCACATTTTATCTCATTTAATTCTTGTAACCAGAAAGTATAATTGTTATTATCTTATAAATAAAGCTCATAGACACATTTTAGGCCAGCTGCCAAAAATTACAGAGTTCCCTTTGCTCCTAGTCTTCCTTCCATGCTTCCATTAATATCACTATAGACATGTGTCAAAAATACAATTCTCATCATGTCATTCTGCTGCTTAAAATTCTTTAATGTTTATATTTGGCTAAAGAATAAATTTATTATCATGAAATTTAATTGTTTTGTTGTGACCTGGCCCTCACCTACCTTTCAAACTCCATTTGCCCCTGCTTTCCACCACACCAGCCATATCAATCGCATTAGAGCTAAATCTGAACAGGCTGTGCTCTTTCCTTCCTCCATGCCTTTATACTTGCTCTTTCTTCTTACTTGATTGTTCTTCTCACATATAGTGGAGCTGATCATCTTGCTAACATCTGTTTTTGTTTCTTTTAATAGTTACTCCCATTTTTGTTTAAATATCCACACTTCTCTGGTTCTATGCTTTGAACTTGGTGCAGCTCTAGCTAATCAGTGTAATTTTACACTCTAGTTACAGTTCTTGGTTCAGATAACTCAATTAGAGCCGGTGAGATGTAAGATTTATGTGAAAAAAATTTCCTGACACCTCTGAGGTGGTTCTGGAATTGACACTCTCTCTTGCCATTGATGTGTAGCTGGTAGACATCTTATGAACAAGAGGGAGAATGAGTCTTAAACTAAAGCTTTACACTCTGGAAGGCAGAGAAGATAAAGGGAGATATCAGGTCCTCAATGATTTCATTGAGCTACTGAAACAAACCAACACTGAAGCTCACTTTACCTAGACCTTTCAGTATGTGCACCAATCAATAACCTTTATTGAGAAGATTTTTTAATGCTACTTGCAACTGAAAACAGCTAAATGTTATACCACATTTTACATTTTATATCTACTCATTATAGGTCTTCTTTAATCTCTCAAAGGTAAGCATTATTTCTTTTGTGACTCTGAAATTTATTCTGTATTCTCCTACCAAAGTCCATACTACATTAATTTTTATTCTGCTTCTCCAGAAAACTGAACACCTTAAGAAAAGGAGCTCTGAGTTTAGTATAAGACTGAATGTGTACAGAAACAACCCACTCTCTGTCTAAAAAAATACTATTTTATTTGATTCAAGGTTCAACTTCAGCACTACTGACATTTTGGGTCAGGTAATTCTTTGTTGTGGAGTATCCTATGAAATGCATGTTTAACACCATCCTTGGCCCTGCCCACTAGATACCTGTAACACCACCACCACCAAATGGTGTTAATAAAAAAACGTCTCCAGGAATTAACAAATGCCTTCTGGGGGATCAAATTATCATCAATTGAGTATGATTGACCTAAAATTACACCCAAAAGTTTAGATTTTATTACAAATATTTTGGGCTTTTAAGCCAATGGCAGTTTACAGAGGTTAATTCTTACAGGATCACACTATATCCAACCCTGAAAGTTGATAAGAGGAGCTAAGGATCCCACAAAGGGCAGAGTATATCAGTTTCATGTGAAACTATTGGTTTGGTATGTAATAAAGCAGTGCTAGGGTAAACTCCACCTTTACTGGGTACAGGATGTGATCTCACACACGAAACCTGCTTTTCTCATAAACTAATCCCTCTCCAGTAACTTCCCATTCCAAAGAGATGGGTCACTTTCATCATTGGAAAAGGAAAGATCAAAAAAAGGATAAAATGTCTTATATTGTATGAATATTATACTGGGTGCCTGTGACAAAAGATCTTGTCACCAAACTTCTTTTATCACCTCATTTCTTACACACACCTGACCTAATCCTCAAATGGTTTCTCTCACCTTAGCGTGAGACCTTTCAAACTGTTACTAATTATAAACTTCTTCAGAGGCAAGATGTTTTCACTCAGAATGAACATGCAGGTACTTGAGCACACGTAACCTCCTTGGCCTCAGGCAAGCACTTTGCCTAAAATGCCTCTCTAATAGACAGGATGATGAAAACGGAAGCTGTGGAACTGAGTGAACCAAGCCAAAAATCTTGTTTGGATGATTAAGTTTTCTCTAATACATAAAGAATTCAGAGAAATGGTGTAAAATGAATACACCTACGATCTGAAATAACATAGTCCCTATCTTTATATCCAAAAAGTATTTGTATTTATACCAAATCACTACATGAATATGTGATTTTAGTAAACATAATCACAAATTTTTGGAGGTGAAAAATACAAACTATAGGCATCCATTTTGACTTTTCCCGTTTGTGAAGTTAACACAATGTTTGTCCTTGAACCTAGATATACTTTTAAATATTAATTTATATATGTTGGCTAAAACATTTATAAGACCTCAACTAAAATTCTTGATTCTGCACATAAGGAAATTAATGAAATCCATACCATTGTATATAAAATGTCATAATTAAGGTCATTAATATGATCAAGAATGATAATGATGTATGGTATGGCTCATTTTCCCAGATACTCCAGGAAACAGTATAATTTGGGGCTATTGATGTAGTCATGGATGGAGCTCCTACATTCCCTTTATTAAAAAGAGATTTTACATTTTAAAAATAAGCTGACACCATAAATGAATTTCTCCAGAACCTGGAATGGAAAATTATAATGGGCATTTCCATGATATGGTTTATAGAAGGTAATATTCTTTAGAATTACCTTAGGGATTAGATATAGCAGGAAAAAACAAACCATTTCCTGTTTTTCCTGTGCTACTCTCAACATAACACAGAACACTTCTGTGGGTTTGTGTGCTTGTTTGTTTGCCAGACTGGCCAATTATCCATCACTTTGGATAACTTGGCCAAAGTCACATAGCTTGCAAGAAATAAACCACATTCTTCCCATGAAGTAAGACAATCAGTATCTTGTCTATCAAATAGATTCATAACCTAGAAGGAATCATCTGGGTCCTTGCATTTCACTAAAGGAGGCACATCAAATGTCTAAGTAGCACAAAGCTGGAATGAAAGCTAAAAAAGTTTCAAATGAACTTAGCAAGTTAGAACAAATCAAAAATCAGTGAGATTAAATCATTACAAGGATGGACGTAATGATATATTTATGTCTAAAAACCACAATTAAATGAATAATAAGTGATGGGTTAAGGGCGAAACCCTATCTGTCAAGAATAATTATGAGCAGTTTGCTACTGTCACTTCACTAAATATCTTAGGTGTCTATAGCATTACCTTCATCTATCAACCTAGCAACCCTAGCAGAAATAAAACTGATTTGTTTATCATGACCTGTTCTCTTGGAACTCATGCTGGATTCTAACTCAAAATAACATTACTTAAGTCTTCCTAAGCTATTCATTTAGTGATATATTCTAGAAAATGTTCCCAGGGACTAATGTGAATTTTACTCTTTAGAAATCTCCCAACTCTACCATATTTCTTAAAAAAAAAAAAAAAATCAGAGCCACTCTTCTTCTCTAAACCTCTGCCATTCCTACACAATTTTCCAAAGACTACCAACAGAGAGCTTTATGGTCACATATCAAAGTACTTTCAGAAACCAGGATGTAATTCCACTGGATGTATATAGTTTGAGTACAGTGTGAAGATACTAGGTATCTTACTAGTTGGAAAAAGAAGAAAACTTAAGCACTGTCCAATATGCTTCAAACATATTATTTCATTTGACCCAATTATATCAATAGTCCAGTAGGTATTATTATTTCCATCTTAAAGATGAAGAAAATGAAACGTTCCATACACTCAGCTTGACTAGATCAAACATCTTCCCTAGTCACATATCCAGTAGGACATAAATCAAACCCTGGTTTAATGTCAGACCCTATAATTTTTCCATTATTTTATACTGGCATTGCTTGTCTTAGTCCCCTTTCCCAAATTCCAATTTTCTCTTTATAGTCACCAATTAACACATATCAGCAGGTTAATGTAAATGCCATTCCCTTAGAAGAAGATGAAAGCAAAATAGCTATGTTTTCTTTCTGTGATTGGTTAAGTTTAGTTCTCCATCTCTAAATAGTAGACCTGTCTCTACCTAATTCTTCTTATTCTGAACATCACTAGCAAAAGAAAAGACAAAGAAAGAAAGAAAAGAAAGAAGAGACAGAGGGTGGAGGGAGGAGGAGGGAGGGAAGGAGACGGGAAGGAAGGTAGGAAAGAAGGAAGGAAGGAAGGAAGGAAGGAAGGAAGGAAGGGAGGGAGGGAGGGAGAAGAGGGAGGGAAGAAGAGGGAGGGAGGGAAGGAGGGAGGGAGGGAGGGAAAGAGCTAATAAATAAAGAAATAAAAATTTTTGTTGTTTATCATTTTGCAATTCTTCATTGATTATGAACTCCAAGTTGCCACAGACATATCTCTTAAGTTCTATGTTATTCATACATTTCTCAACCACTTATTTTTTGTCATAATTAAACCCAGAGAGTTTCTCTTATCACTTCCATTTAAGACATTAAATTTTCAGAATAAATTACACATTTTTATATATTGTACCTTTACTCTAATCATAATGACATATATCTGGTTAGAGGAAATCACCCAAAATACTGTATCTTGTTTATATGTAATGGTATGTTCAAATGCCTTAATACAGAAAGTCTGTTTCAACACCATCTTAAAAAAAGTCAGCTCATTCAAAACATGTTTTTACTACTAATAAACCAGGTAGAAGGCCAAGAAACCAAGAATTGCTGGTGCTAATAGGAAATTTAGATAAGCTATTCACTGCAAAAAAAATGTGTAATTTCTTAGTACAAACTTTCCCTTAAAATGTACTGATTTTTTGTTTACACTTGTAAGGAAGGAATTTTCCATCTTTGTCACAAGATTACCTTAGAACATCTGTTGTAGGGGCAATGTTGATTTCAACACATCTGAGAATGGTTAATATTTGGCATATGAATAGCTGGTGATTTAAAAATACAGTCAACCTTTAATACATTCTGAAATTTAATTTGAAAAGAATGTTTAGAAAAATATAGTGGTATTTCTTCTCTTCCTGTCTATCCACTCTAGTTTACTAAGTTCTTTCCTTCCCCATCCGCATCTCACATTCCCAGTCATCACACTGTATCAACTGTCATTTTAATGACTGATTCTAAATTTCATTTCCAGTTGTATATGCTCATCCAAGCTCTAGCCCTCTACTATTACCTCTTCATAACTCCTTCCTTCCAACGAAACAAGGAGGAAAATCTTGTTTCTATCTTGGGAGTATTTCCTCTGCCAGACATTCTTCTTACCTACTGCCTTAGTTTATACCACTTATAATCTCTCACCAAGATAATAAGAATAGCCTCTAGCTGATCTCCTGCTAAGTAGTATTTTTACTTGTTCAACATCTACGTGCCATATCTGATTATTTTCTAATTTAAATCCTTCATTGGATCTCTCTTGCCTTTGAGACAAAACTGTTACTCATTGGCATTGAAATTCAGAGCTGGCCTCCATTGATGTCTGGCATCTTTATTTTTGCTTACCCTATGTTCCTAACCCTGTATAAAAAGCAGACATCATTCCTAAGAACCTTGAATTTATCTTCCCCTGAATATGCCATGCTCTTTCACAATCAGTTACCTTTAATTATTTGCTTCATTTGGCCTAGAAATTTGTTCCCTGTCTTCTCTACATATATCATCTGATTCTTCAAACTCACCATAAGTATCACTTCCTATATGATTTGATTTTTCTTCCTAAGTGAAAATTAACCATACCCTCCCTTTGGTCCATAGACTTCATTCGTAGTACTTACAAAATATTGACTTTAACAAATATTAATTTAAACATGGTGAGTAAAGCACTATAATAGTGGTAGATAAACTATATAGAGTGAAAAGGAGAGGGAAAAAATTTGCTCTTGATCTGAGTCCTGCCTTAAACTGTGAGTTCACAGAAGACAGCAACCTGGCTTGATTCACTGTCCATTCAATTTGGACTCTTATCATTGATACATGGTGAGTATTCAATACACTTTTCTTTAAAAGATGGTCTCTCTAAAAAACTTTAATTACTAACCTTTACAAATGCTTTTAACAATGAATTTCATGTTCTTCTATTTGTCTCCAATTGTTTAGTGTGTTCAAACCTAGTCTGTCCAATAGGAAGACTATACATTTTTAGAGGTGAGGTACTCAAAAGAGTCAGACTGAATTAAATAATAATCTTAAACTCAATAAACCACTTTTACCTCAAAATTTGATTCCCAAATTGAATTTTTAAATCATTTCTGTATAAACATACCAAAATTGGATACCATCTGTTGTGTGGTCATTCCACAGTTTACTGAAAATGCGATTTGAATATATTCACAATCTGGGGGGATTTTTCCCACAATGATGATGCAAGATGTGGACAAATATCTCAGGGATGACACAAAAAATTTAATAAGTTGTCATTTTAAGTTATCACAGAAATTCTGTTAATTATATGATTTCATTAGTTATATAAAAAAGAAAAAAATCAGCCAATAAATTTTAATCATTTTAGAGTTTCCAATGTTACCATTGTTTACGCCAGTTTTAACAATCCGAATAAAATCTTAGCACCCTGTGTATGCTATTTGTTTACATAAAGCAAATGCTGGGTTTTTTTTAAATAATATAAAACCAGATCGGTTCTGTTTATCTAAAAACTTTACCTAAAGTTGAAAGATTTTTATCTTTTTAAAAATCACTGGCAATACTTTAAAACCCAAGTGGGTTTGGGGGCTTTTCTGTTCCCTTTATATACATTTATGAGAAATGTTATTTTCAATAATTTAGAATTTTTGATTATTTAACTTTGGCTGAAGATTAATTCTTAATAGTTTCCTTGCCGGCTAACATCTCTGATTAGAATCATTTGTAATTTGGAGTATCTATGATCTATCTTAAGGAAACAATTCTATACTATAAAAAATATACATACAAAGCTATCATATTACTATGCAAAATATAAAGTTGAATACAACTTTAGATTCTAAAATTAAAGTAAATATTATAAATATTAGACTCAATGTAATATTACAGAGTTCAAAAGACTGCACCAATGTAAAAAATGCTTATGTTAATTTTCCCAAAACAAGATATAAAATTGTATATGTATTTTGACTACAAACGTGAAAAAAAAGATTATCTAGAGGTAGGTGGTTGGGGAATCTTAAGGAAGAGACTCCAAAATGTTAGAAATGGTTGTGTGCAGTTTATGGATTCGGGATGTGTATGTGATTTTTCTCACTTTATTTCCCAGACTGTCAGATTGCTTTATTATTTTTTAATTTATAATTTAAAATATTATTTGTAATAGTATGTATTTGGTAAATTACTCTAGGAATAAAATGACTTCACCAATCAGTTTATTACTTTTAAATACTTAAAATAACCTAAAACTGTGTTATCTATACAATATTTATAAATATACAGATAATATCAACTCACAACATTGCTATTTTTTTAAAAAAAATGATATGACTATTCTGCTTGTTCTCACACTTCCCTTTTCTATCCATTCTTCAATTTCCATGTATTTCCTTAAGTCCATCTTCAATTCAATAAAGATATGAATGGGTCAAAATCTGGCAAATGGAAACAACCTGACCTAGCCCTAGATTTTTCTCTCCATGCATGGATATGCTAGTTAAAAAAAAAAAAAAATCTTCGGGATGCATTTACCTGTGTTTCAGGCATAGCACCAAACATTTAAATTTATTCTTCTCCAAGCAGACCTATGAGATGGTTTTTTTGCCCTTATCCATGAGAAAACTGAGACCAAAACAATGAAGAAATAACTATATTTTGACTTGAGCAACTAGAAAAGTATGCTGGAGAGTATCAGACAAGTGGTAAAATCCCTGTGGAGCAAGAACGCCCAGGATAGCACCATAGAGAGAAGAATGAGGCATCCTGCCTCTGTCACAGTCTCCCTTGCCCAGTCAGGAGAGACTTCTTATAAGTAAAAGGTAAACTGGAGACCTCCAGTGATCCTGATTACCACCACAGATGCCAGAAGTCCTCGCTACAGAGAGTCCCCTAGTCCTCACAGACCACAAATCCAGTTTGCAGAGTTACCAGGAGTTTGCATGGCTAAATGGCATCAGAGCAGAAGCCCAAATTAAACACCCCTATACCCCTGACCTAAGCTGCTGTCAGCCATTATTTCATCACTTTCACATGGGTACCTACAGCACCATGAACCCACCTGCCTGGAGCCTAGGTCCAAATGAATGACCAAGAGCCTGGCATGTGAAACCATGCAGCACCCAGCCCCCTTGGGAAAAAGGTGAACCTGCACAGTGGGGAAGCCACTACACATCTAGCCAGTTCACAACGTCAGCTCATGCCAGCATCTGTGCCTTTCTTGACATACAGTTCAACAGGCCTGCCTCCCTGTAAAGATCACCATACAGTTGCTCATCTTGCCATGCATGGGCCTATATGTGCCCAGCCTGACAAACACCCCAGCAACCCCACCTTCAGCAAAATCACACCGTCATTGTCACAAATTCTTGCAGTCTAAGCTACTGAGGCAATCACAGACATTGCTGGTGATTATTAATGCTGAAGAAACTGTAAAAGGACCATGCTACTGAGTCCATCCAGTACCAGAGTCAATGTACCATACCCAACAAATATTCTCCATTTACATAAAGAAGTCTGTATTTACATACATTATCATCCTTTCTTTACAGTTGTATTACAGCGTTAAGCATTTCTTGTAAGGCTGATGTAGTGATGACCGTACCCTCTGGTTTTGTGTGTCTGGGAATGTTGTTATGTCTGCATCATTTCTGAAATATTACTTTGCTAGCTAAGGTGTTCTTGGCTGAACTACTCCATTAAATTGGAAAAAGTGACAGTTTCACTAGATGTGCATATATCAATGTAGAGACACAAGAAATAAGAAAATGCAAGAAAATGAACCCTCCAAAGGAACACAATAAGTCTCCAGTAACAGATCCCAAAGAAAAAGTTATTTACAAAGTGACTAAAGAATTCATAATAGCCAGGCGCGGTGGCTCACGCTTGTAATCCCAGCACTTTGGGAGGCCGAGGCAGGCGGATCACGAGGTCAGGAGATCGAGACCACGGTGAAACCCCGTCTCTACTAAAAATACAAAAAATTAGCCGGGCGTGGTGGCGGGCGCCTGTAGTCCCAGCTACTCGGAGAGGCTGAGGCACGAGAATGGCGTGAACCCGGGAGGCGGAGCTTGCAGTGAGCCGAGATTGCGCCACTGCACTCCAGCCTGGGCGACAGAGTGAGACTCCGTCTCAAAAAAAAAAAAAAAAAAAAAAAAAAAAAATTCATAATAATGATCTTAAGGAAACTCAGAGAGATACAAGTATATATAGACAAACAATTCAATAAAAGGAGGAAAACTATCATGAGCTGAATGAGAAATGCAACAAAGAGATAGATATCATAAAAAGAATCTAATAGAAATCTTGAAGCTGAAAATTTTAATGAGAAAAATAAAATAATACAACTGAAATATTCAATAACAGACTAGATCAAAAAGAAGAAAGAATTTCTGAATGTGAGCTAATAAAAGAAAGAAGAATGAAGAAAGCCTACAGGGCTTATGGAATATCATTAAATGAAAAACCATTGACATTAAAGGAGTGGCAAAAAGAGAAAATACGGAGAAATGCATGGAAAACCTATTTAACAAAATAATAACTGAAAACTTTGAAAGTCTGGAAAGATATAGGAACATCTAGATCCAGGAAACTCAAAAGTCCGCAACTGGATTCAAACAAAAAAGATTATCTCCAAGGCACATTATAAGCAAACTGTAAAGACTCGAAGACAGAGACAATTCTAAAAACTACAAGATAGAAGCATCAAGCCATATATAATAAAATCTCCATTAGACTATCAGAAATTTCTCAGCAGAAAATTTGCTGGCCAGAAAAGAATGGGTTGAAATATTCAGTGTGGGGGGGTGGAGCCAAGATGGCCGAATAGGAACAGCTCCGGTCTCCAGCTCCCAGCCCCAGTGACACACAAGACGGGTGATTTCTGCATTTCTGCTTGAGGTACCTGTTTCATCTCACTAGGAAGTGCCTAACAGTGGGTGCAGGACAGTCGGTGAAGCACACTGTGCGCGAGCCGAAGCAGGGCGAGGCATTGCCTCACTCGGGAAGCACAAGGGGTCAGGGAGTTCCCTTTCCTAGTCAAAGAAAGGGGAAACAGACGGCACCTGGAATATCGGGTCAGTCCCATCCTAATACTGCGCTTTTCCAACAGGCCTGGAAAACGGCACACGAGGAGATTGTGTCCCGCACCTGGCTGGGAGGGTCCTATGCCCACGGAGTCTCGCTGATTGCTAGCACAGCGGTCTGAGATAAAGCTGCAAGGCGGCAGCGAGGCTGGGGGAGGGGTGCCTGCCATTGCCCAGGCTTGCTTAGGTAAACAAAGCAGCCAGGAAGCTTGAACTGGGTGGAGCCCACCACAGCTCAAGGAGGCCTGCCTGCCTCTGTAGGCTCCACCTCGGGGGGCAGGGCACAGACAAACAAAAACTCAGCAAGAACCTCCACAGACTTAAATGTCCCTGTCTGACTGACAGCTTTGAATAGAGTAGTGGTTCTCCCAGCACGCAGCTGGAGATCTGAGAACAGACAGACTGCCTCCTAAAGTGGGTCCCTCACCCCTGAGCAGCCTAACTGGGAGGCACCCCCCTAGTAGGGACAGACTGACACCTCATTCAGCCGGGTACTCCTCTGAGACAAAACTTTCAGAGGAACTATCAGACAGCTGAATTTCTGGTCTCATGAAAATCTGCTGTTCTGCAGCCACCGCTGCTGACACCCAGCCAAACAGGGTCTGGAGTGGAACTCTAGTAAACTCCAACAGACCTGCAGCTGAGGGTCCTGTCTGGTAGAAGGAAAACTAACAAACAGAAAGGACATCCACACCAAAAACCCATCTGTACATCACCATCATCAAAGACAAAAAGTAGATAAAACCACAAAGATGGGGAAAAAACAGAGCAAAAAAACTGGAAACTCTAAAAAACAGAGCACCTCTCCTCCTCCAAAGGAACGCAGTTCCTCACCAGCAACGGAACAAAGCTGGATGGAGGATGACTTTGACGAGTTGAGAGAAGAAGGCTTCAGACGATCAAACTACTCTGAGCTGAGAGGAAATTCAAAACAATAGCAAAGAAGTTAGAAACTTTGAAAAAAAATTAGAAGAATGGATAACTAGAATAACCAATGGAGAGAAGGGCTTAAAGGAGCTGATGGAGCTAAAAGCCAAGTTTCGAGAACTACGCGAAGATTGCAGAAGCCTCAGTAGCAGATGCGATCAACTGGAAGAAAGGGTATCAGTGATGGAAGATGAAATGAATGAAATGAAGAGAGAAGGGAAGTTTAGAGAAAAAAGAATAAAAAGAAATGAACAAAGCCTCCAAGAAATTTGGGACTATGTGAAAAGACCAAACCTACGTCTGACTGGTGTACCTGAAAATGATGGGGAGAATGGAACAAAGTTGGAAAACACTCTGCAAGATATTATCCAGGAGAACTTCCCCAATCTAGCAAGGCAGGCCAGCATTCAGATTCAGGAAATACAGAGAACGCCACAAAGATACTCCTCGAGAAGAGCAACTCCAAGACACATAATTGTCAGATTCACCAAAGTTGAAATGAAGGAAAAAATGTTAAGGGCAGCCAGAGAGAAAGGTCAGGTTACCCACAAAGGGAAGCCCATCAGACTAACAGCTGATCTCTCAGCAGAAACTCTACAAGCCAGAAGAGAGTGGGGGCCGATATTCAACATTCTCAAAGAAAAGAATTTTCAACCCAGAATTTCCTATCTTGCCAAACTAAGCTTCATAAGTGAAGGAGAAATAAAATACTTTACAGACAAGCAAACACTGAGTGATTTTGTCACCACCAGGCCTGCCCGAAAAGAGCTCCTGAAGGAAGCATTAAACATGGAAAGGAACAACCGGTACCAGCCACTGCAAAAACACCCCAAATTGTAAAGACCATCGAGGCTAGGAAGAAACTGCAGCAACTAACGAGCAAAATAACCAACTAACATCATAATGACAGGATCAGATTCACGCATAACAATATTAACGTTAAATGTAAATGGGCTAAATGCTCCAATCAAAAGACACAGAGTGGCAAACTGGATAAGGAGTCAGGACCCATCAGTGTGCTGTATTCAGGAAACACATCTCATGTGCAGAGACACACATAGACTCAAAATAAAGGGATGGAGGAAGATCTATCAAGCAAATGGAAAACAAAAAAAGGCAGGGGTTGCAATTCTAGTCTCTGATAAAATAGACTTTAAACCAACAAAGATCAAAAGAGACAAAGAAGGCCATTACATAATGGTAAAGGGATCAATTCAACAAGAAGAGCTAACTATCCTAAATATATATGCACCCAACACAGGAGCACCCAGATTCATAAAGCAAGTCCTGAGTGACCTACAAAGAGACTTAAACTCCCACACAATAATAATGGGAGATTTTAACACCCCACTGTCAACATTAGACAGATCAACGAGACAGAAAGTTAACAAGGATATCCAGGAATTGAACTCAGCTCTACATAAAGTGGACCTAATAGACATCTACAGAACTCTCCTCCCCAAGTCAACAGAATATACATTTTTTTCAGCACCACACCACACCTATTCCAAAATTGACCACATAGTTGGAAGTAAAGCTCTCCTCAGCAAATGTAAAACAACAGAAATTATAACAAACTGTCTCTCAGACCACAGTGCAATCAAACTAGAACTCAGGATTAAGAAACTCACTCAAAACCGCTCAACTACATGGAAACTGAACAACCTGCTCCTGAATGACTATTGGGTACATAATGAAATGAAGGCAGAAATAAAGATGTTCTTTGAAATCAACGAGAACAAAGACACAACATACCAGAATCTCTGGGACACGTTCAAAGCAGTGTGTAGAGGGAAATTTATAGCACTAAATGCCCACAAGAGAAAGCAGGAAAGATCCAAAATTGACACCCTAACATCACAATTAAAAGAACTAGAAAAGCAAGAGCAAACACATTCAAAAGCTAGCAGAAGGCTAGAAATAACTAAAATCAGAGCAGAACTGAAGGAAATAGAGACACAAAAAACCCTTCAAAAAATTAATGAATCCAGGAGCTGGTTTTTTGAAAAGATCAACAAAATTGATAGACCGCTAGCAAGACTAATAAAGAAGAAAAGAGAGAAGAATCAAATAGATGCAATAAAAAACGAAAAAGGGGATATCACCACCGATCCCACAGAAATACAATCTACCATCATAGAATACTACAAACACCTCTATGCAAATAAACTAGAAAATCTAGAAGAAATGGATAAATTCCTCGACAAATACACCCTCCCAAGACTAAACCAGGGAGAAGTTGAATCTCTGAATAGACCAATAACAGGTTCTGAAATTTTGGCAATAATCAATAGCTTACCAACCAAAAAGAGTCCAGGACCTGATGGATTCACAGCTGAATTCTACCAGAGGTACAAGGAGGAACTGGTACCATTCCTTCTGAAACTATTCCAATCGATAGAAAAAGAGGGAATCCTCCCTAACACATTTTACGAAGCCAGCATCGTCCTGATACCAAAGCCTGGCAGAGACATAACCAAAAAAGAGAATTTCAGACCAATATCCTTGATGAACATTGATGCAAAAATCCTCAATAAAATACTGGCAAACCGAATCCAGCAGCACATCAAAAAGCTTATCCACCATAATCAAGTGGGCTTCATCCCTGGGATGCAAGGCTGGTTCAACATATGCAAATCTATAAATGTAATCCAGCATATAAACAGAACCAAAGACAAAAACCACATGATTATCTCAATAGATGCAGAAAAGGCCTTTGACAAAGTTCAACAACCCTTCATGCTAAAAACTCTCAATAAATTAGGTATTGATGGGACATATCTCAAAATAATAAGAGCTATCTACGACAAACCCACAGCCAATATCATACTGAATGGGCAAAAACTGGAAGCATTCCCTCTGAAAACTGGCACAAGACAGGGATGCCCTCTCTCACTGCTCCTATTCAACATAGTGCTGGAAGTTCTGGCCAGAGCAATCAGGCAGGAGAAGGAAATAAAGGGTATTCAATTAGGAAAAGAGGAAGTCAAATTGTCCCTGTTTGCAGATGACATGATTGTATATCTAGAAAAACCCATTGTCTCAGCCCAAAATCTCCTTAAGCTGATTAGCAATTTCAGCAAAGTCTCAGGATACAAAATCAATGTACAAAAATCACAAGCATTCTTGTACACCAATAACAGACAAACAGAGAGCCAAATCATGAGTGAACTCCCATTCACAATTGCTTCAAAGAGAATAAAATACCTAGGAATCCAACTTACAAGGGAAGTGAAGGACCTCTTCAAGGAGAACTACAAACCACTGCTCAATGAAATTAAAGAGGATACAAACAAATGGAAGAACATTCCATGCTCATGGGTTGGAAGAATCAATATCATGAAAATGGCCATACTGCCCAAGGTAATTTATAGATTCAATGCCATCCCCATCAAGCTACCAATGACTTTCTTCACAGAATTGGAAAAAACTACTTTAAAGTTCATATGGAACCCAAAAAGAGCCCGCATCGCCAAGTCAATCCTAAGCCAAAAGAACAAAGCTGGAGGCATCACGCTACCTGACTTTAAACTATACTACAAGGCTACAGTAACCAAAACAGCATGGTACTGGTACCACAACAGAGACATAGATCAATGGAACAGAACAGAGCCCTCAGAAATGATGCCGCATATTTACAACTATCTGATCTTTGACAAACCTGACAAAAACAAGAAATGAGGAAAGGATTCCCTATTTAATAAATGGTGTTGGGAAAACTGCTAGCCATATGTAGAAAGCTGCAACTGGATCCCTTCCTTACACCTTATACAAAAATTAATTCAAGATGGATTAAAGACTTATATGTTAGACCTAAAACCATTAAAATCCTACAAGAAAACCTAGGCAATACCATTCAGGACATAGGCGTGGGCAAGGACTTCATGTTTAAAACACCAAAAGCAATGGCAACAAAAGCCAAAATTGACAAATGGGATCTCATTAAACTAAAGAGCTTCTGCACAGCAAAAGAAACTACCATCAGAGTGAACAGGCAACCTACAGAATGGGAGAAAATTTTTGCAACCTACTCATCTGACAAAGGGCTAATATCCAGAATCTACAATGAACTCAAACAAATTTACAAGAAAAAAACAAACAACCCCATCAAAAAGTGGGCAAAGGACATGAACAGACACTTCTCAAAAGAAGACATTTATGCAGCCAAAAAACACATGAAGAAATGCTCATCATCACTGGCCATCAGAGAAATGCAAATCAAAACCACAGTGAGATACCATCTCACACCAGTTAGAATGGCCATCATTAAAAAATCAGGAAACAACAGGTGCTGGAGAGGATGTGGAGAAATAGGAAAACTTTTACACTGTTGGTGGGACTGTAAACTAGCTCAACCATTGTGGAAGTCAGTGTGGCGATTCCTCAGGGATCTCGAACTAGAAATACCATTTGACCCAACCATCCCATTACTGGGTATATACCCAAAGGACTATAAATCATGCTGCTATAAAGACACATGCACACGTATGTTTATTGCGGCAGTATTCACAATAGCAAAGAGTTGGAAACAACCCAAATGTCCAACAACAATAGATTGGATTAAGAAAATGTGGTACATATACACCATGGAATACTATGCAGCCATAAAAAATGATGAGTTCGTGTCCTTTGTAGGGACATGGATGAAACTGGAAAACATCATTCTCAGTAAACTATCACAAGGACAAAAAACCAAACACCGCATGTTCTCACTCACAGGTGGGAATTGAACAATGAGAACTCATGGACACAGGAAGGGGAACATCACACTCCGGGGACTGTTGTGGGGTGGGGGGAGGGGGGAGGGACAGCATTAGGAGATACACCTAATGCTAAATGACGAGTTAATGGGTGCAGGAAATCAACATGGCACATGGATACATATGTAACAAACCTGCACATTGTGCACATGTACCCTAAACCCTAAAGTATAATTAAAAAAAAAAAAAAGACACATATTACTGCAAAATTTACAATTAAAAAAAAAAAAGAAATATTCAGTGTGGACAGAACAAAAAACTGTCAGCCAAGAACACTTTATCCAGCAAAGTAATATTTCAGAAATAATGCAGACATAACGACATTCCCAGACAAACAAAAGCAGAGGGAACTCATCATCACTACACCAGCCTTACAAGGAATGCTTAACGCTGTAATACAACTGTAATGAAAAGATGATAACTACTATCATGAAAACATGTGAAAGTGTAAAACTTACCACTATAGGTAAATTCATAATGAATCTCAGAATACCCCAGGGATATAATGGTGCTATGTAAGTGTTTCAATTATTTAGTATGTAGGTTTAAACTCAAAATGGTTCAATACAAAAAAAAAAAGGAAGAAAGAAAAAAGCATAGCACCACAGAAAACCACAAATGTAAAAAACAACAGAGGAAGAAAGGAACGAAGGATCTACCAAACAACTAAAAAATCATTAACAAAATGGTAGAAATGAGTTCTTATCTATCAGTAATACTTTGAAGGTAAATGGATTAAATTCTCCAATTAAAAGATAAATAAAGATGGCTGAATAAGAACAGCTCCGGTCTGCAGCTCCCAGCATGATCAATGGAGAAGATGGGTGATTTCTGCATTTCCAATTGAGGCACTTGGTTCATCTTACTGGGATAGGTTGGACAGTGGATGCAGCCCATGGAGAGCAAGCTGAAGAAGGGCAGGGCGTCACCTCACCCAGGAAGTGCAAGCGGTCGGGGGATTTCCCTTTCCTAGCCAAGGGAAGCCGTGACAGGCTGTACCTGGAAAAACGGGACACTTCCGCCCAAATACTGTGCTTTTCTTATGGTCTTAGCAACCAACAGACCAGGAGATTCTCTCCCGTGCCTGGCTGGGCAGGTCCTATGCCCACAGAGCCTTGCTCACTGCTAGTGCAGCGGTCTGAGATCAAACTGTGAGGCTGTAGGCGGGCTGGGGGAGGGGCATCTGACATTGCTGAGGCTCGAGTAGGTAAACAAAGTGACCAGGAAGCTCAAACTGGATGGAGCCCACTGCAGCTCAGCAAGGCTACTGCCTCTATAGACTCCACCTCTGTGGGCAGGGCATAGCTGAACAAAAGGCAGCAGAAATTTCTGCAGACTTAAACATCCCCATCTGACAGCTCTGAAGAGAGCAGTGATTCTAACAGCATGGCATTTGAGCTCTGAGAATGGACAAACTGCCTCCTCAAATGGGGCCCTGGCCCCTGTGTAGCCTAACTGGGAGACACCTCCCAGCAGGGGCCAACAGACACCTTATACAGGTGGGTGCCCCTCTGGGACGAAGCTCCCAGAGAAAGGATCAGGCAGCAATATTTTCTGTTCTGCAATATTTGCTGTTCTGCAGCCTCTGCTGGTGATACCCAGGCCAACAGGGTCTGGAGTGGACCTCCAGCAAACTCCAACAGACCTGCAGCTGAGGGACCTGACTGTTAGAAGGAAAACTAACAAACTGAAAGGAATAGCATCAACATCAACAAAAAGGACATCCACACCATAACCCTATCTGTAGGTCACCAACATCAAAGACCAAAGGTAGATAAAAACCACAAAGATGGGGAGAAACCAGAGCAGAAAAGCTGAAAATTCTGAAAATGAGAGTGCCTCTTCTCCTCCAAAGGATCGCAATTCCTCACCAGCAAGGGAACAAAGCTGGATGGAGAATGAGTTTGACGAGTTGACAGAAGTAGGCTTCAGAAAGTTGGTAATAACAAACTTCTCCAAGCTAAAGGAGCACGTTCTAACCCATCACAAGGAAGCTAAAAACCTTGAAAAGGCCGGGCGCGGTGGCTCACGCTTGTAATCCCAGCACTTTGGGAGGCCGAGGCGGGCGGATCACGAGGTCAGGAGATCGAGACCAAGGTGAAACCCCGTCTCTACTAAAAATACAAAAAATTAGCCGGGCGTGGTGGCGGACGCCTGTAGTCCCAGCTACTTGGAGAGGCTGAGGCAGGAGAATGGCGTGAACCCGGGAGGCGGAGCTTGCAGTGAGCCGTGATCGCGCCACTACACTCCAGCCTGGGTGAAAGAGCGAGACTCCGTCTCAAAAAAAAAAAAAAAAAAAAAAAAAAAAAAAAAAAAAACCTTGAAAAAAGGTTAGACAAATGGCTAACTAGAATAAACAGTGTAGGGACGACCTTAAATGACCTGATGGAGCTGAAAACCATGGCATGAGGACTTCGTGAAGCATGCACAAGCTTCAATAGCCAATTCGATGAAGTGGAAGAAAGGATATCAGTAATTGAAGATCAAATTCATGAAATAAAGCAAGAAGACAAGTTCAGAGAAAAAAGAGTAAAAAGAAACAAAGACTCCAAGAAATATGGGACTATGTGAAAAGACCAAATCTACGTTTGATTGGCGTACCTGTAAGTGATGGGGAGAATGGAACTAAGTTGGAAAACACTCTTCAGGGTATTATCCAGGAGAACTTCCCCAACATATCAAGGCGGGCCAACATTCAAATTCAGGAAATATAGAGAACACCATAAAGATACTCCTTGAGAAGCACAACCCTAAGACACATAATTGTCAGATTCACCAAGGTTGAAATGAAGAAAAAAATGTGAAGGGAAGCCAGAGAGAAAGGTCAGGTTACCCACAAAGGAAAGCCCATCAGACTAACAGTGGATCTCTTGGCAGAAACCTTACAAGCCAGAAGAGGGTGGGGGCCAATATTCAATATTCTTAAAGAAGAGAATTTTCAACCCAGAATTCCATATCCAGCCAAATTAAGCTTCCTAAGTGAAGGAGAAATAAAATCCTTTACAGACAAGCAAACGCTGAGAGATTTTGTCACCACCAGGCCTGCCTTAGAAGAGCTCCTGAAGGAAGCACTAAACATGGAAAGGAACAACTGGTACCAACCACTGCAAAAACATGCCCAATTGTAAAGACCATCAACGCTATGAAGAAATTGCATCAACTAAGGGGCAAAATACCCAGCTAACATCATAATAACGGGATCAAATTCACACATAACAATATTAACCTTAAATGTAAATGGGCTAAATGCCTCAATTAAAAGACACAGACTGGCAAACTGGATAAAGAGCCAAGTCCCATCAGTGTGCTGTATTCAGGAGACCCATCTCACGTGCAGAGACACACATAGGCTCAAAATAAAGGGATGGAGGAAGATGTACCAAGCAAATGGAAAGCAAAAAAAAAAAAAAAAAAAAAATGCAAGGGTTGCAATCCTAGTCTCTGATAAAACAGACTATAAACCAACAAAGATCAAAAGAAACAAAGAAGGCCATTACATAATGTAAAGGGATCAATTCAACAAGAAAAGCTAACTATCCTAAATATGTATACACCCAATACAGGAGCACCCAGATTCATAAAGCAAGTTCTTAGAGACCTACAAAGAGACTTAGACTCCCACACAATAATGGGAGACTGTCACCCCACTGTCAATATCAGACAGATCAATGAGACAAAAGGTTAACAAGGATATCCAGGACTTGAACTCAGCTCTGCACCAAGCGGACCTAATAGACATCTACAGAACTCTTCACCCCAAAACAAGAGAATATACATTCTTCTCAGCACCACATCTCACTTATTCTAAAATTGACCATATAATTGGAAGTAAAGCACTCCTCAGCAAATGTAAAAGAACAGAAATCACAATAAACTGTCTCTCAGACCACAGTGCAATCAAATTAGAACTCAGGATTAAGAACCTCACTCAAAACCGCACAAATACATGGAAACTAAACAACCTGCACCTGAATGACTACTAGGTTAATAATGAAATGAAGGCAGAAATAAAGATGTTCTTTGAAACCAATGAGAACAAAGACACAACGTACCAGAATCTCTGGGACACATTTAAAGCAGCGTGTAGAGGGAAATTTCCAGCACTAAATGCCCACAAGAGAAAGCAGGAAAGATCTAAAAGAGACCTAAAATCACAATTAAAAGACCTAGAGAAGCAAGAGCAAACACATTCAAAAGCTTGCAGAAGGCAAGAAATAACTAAGATCAGAGCAGAACTGAAGGAGATAGAAACACAAAATCCCTTCAAAAAATCAATGAATCCAGGAGCTGGTTTTCTGAAAAGATCAACAAAATTGATAGACCGCTAGCAAGACTAATAAAGAAGAAAAGAGAGAAGAATCAAATAGACATAATAAAAAATAATAAAGGGGATATCACCACCGAGCTCACAGAAATACAAACTACCATCAGAGAATACTATAAACACTTCTACGCAAATAAACTAGAAAATCTAGAAGAAATGGATAAATTCCTGGACACATACACCCTCCCAATACTAAACCAGGAAGAAGCTGAATCTTTGAATAGACCAATAACAGGCTTTGAAATTAAGGCAATAATTAATAGCCTACCAACCAAAAAAAGTCCAGGACCAGACAGATTCAGAGCGGGATTCTACCAGAGGTACAAAGAGGAGCTGATACCATTCCTTCTGAAACTATTCCAATCAATAGAAAAAGAGGGAATGCTCCCTAACTCATTTTATGAGGCCAGCATTATCCTGATACCAAAGCCCAGAAGAGACACAACAAAGAAAAGAGAATCTTAGACCAATATCCCTGATGAACATCGATGCAAATATCCTCAATAAAACACTGGCAAACCGAATCCAACAGCACATCAAAAAGCTTATCCACCACCATCAACTTGGCT
This sequence comes from Symphalangus syndactylus, assembly GCF_028878055.3. NCBI lineage: Eukaryota > Metazoa > Chordata > Mammalia > Primates > Hylobatidae > Symphalangus > Symphalangus syndactylus. Next base: position 36,158,099 of record NC_072434.2, read on the forward strand.
TCACCCCTGGGATGCAAGGCTGGTTCAACATACGCAAATCAATAAATATAATCCATCACATAAACGTAACCATTGACAAAAACCACATGATTATCTCAATAGATGCAGAAAAGGCCTTCAAGGAAATTCAATAGTGCTTCATGCTAAAAACTCTCAATAAACTAGGTATTGATGGAACATATCTCCAAATAATAAGAGCTATTTAGGAGAAACCCACAGCCAATATCATACTAAATGGGCAAAAACTGGAAGTATTCCCTTTGAAAACCAGCACAAGACAAGGATGCCCTCTCTCCCTACTCCTATTCAACATAGTGTTGGAAGTTGCGGTCAGAGAAATCAGGCAAGAGAAAGAAATAAAGGTATTCAATTAGGAAAAGAGGAAGTCAAATTGTCCCTGTTTGCAGATGACATGATCGTATATTTAGAAAACCCCATCGTCTCAGCCCCAAATCTCTTTAAGCTGATAAGCAACTTCAGCAAAGTCTCAGGATACAAAATCAATGTGCAAAAATCACAAGCATTCCTATACACCAATAACAGACAGCCAAATCATGAGCGAACTCCCATTCACAATTGCTACAAAGAGAATAAAATACCTAGGAATACAACTTACAAAGGATGTGAAGCAACTCTTCAAGGAGAACTACAAATCACTGCTCAACAAAATAAAAGAGGACACAAACAAATGAAAGGACATGCATACTCATGGATAGAAAGAATCAATATCGTGATTTATAGATTCAATGCCATCCCCATCAAGCCACCAATGACTTTCTTTACAGAATTGGAAAGAAAACTACTTTAAAGGTCATATGGAATCAAAAAGAGCCCGCATTGCCAAGACAATCCTAAGAAAAAGAACAAAGCTGGAGGCATCACACTACCTGACTTCAAGCTATTTTACAAGGCTACAGTAACCAAAACAGCATGATACTGGTACCAAAACAGATATACAGACCAATGGAACAGAACAGAGGCCTCAGAAATAAAACCACACATCTACAACCATCTGATCTTTGACAAACCTGACAAAAACAAGAAATGAGGAAAGGATTCCCTATTTAATAAATGGTGCTGGGAAAACTGGCTAGCCGTATGTAGAAAGCTGAAACTGGATCCCTTCCTTACACCTTATACAAAAATTAATTCAAGATGGATTAAAATTTAGATGTTAGACCTAAAACCATAAAAACCCTAAAAGAAAACCTAGGCAATACCATTCAGGACATAGACATGGGCAAGGACATCGTGACTAAAATATCAAAAGCAATGGCAACAAAAGCCAAAATAGACAAATGAGATCTAATTAAATTAAAGATAATAAAAGAGCTTCTGCACAGCAAAAGAAACTACCATCACAGTGAACAGGCAACCCACAGAATGGGAGAAAATTTTTGCAATCTATCTATCTGACAAAGGGCTAATATCCAGAATCTGCAAAGAACTTAAACAAATTTACAAGAAAAAAAAAACCCATCAAAAATTGGGCAAAGGATATGAACAGAGACTTCTCAAAAGAACAGATTTATGCAGCTAACAGACACACGAAATAATGCTCATCATCACTGGTCATCAAAGAAATTCAAATCAAAACCACAATGAGATATCATCTCATGCCAGTTAGAATGGTGATCATTAAAAAGTCAGGAAACAACAGATGCTGGAGAGGATGTGGAGAAATAGGAACACTTTTACACTGTTGGTGGGAGTGTAAATTAGTCCAACCACTGTGGAAGACCGTGTGGCAATTCCTCAAGGATCTAGAACTAGAAATACCCTTTGACCCAGTGATCCCATTACTGGGTATTTACCCAAAGGATTATAAATCATTCTACTATAAAGACACATGCACATGTATGTTTATTGCGGCACTATTCACAATAGCAAAGACTTGGAACCAACCCAAATGTCCATCAATGATAGACTGGATGAAGAAAATGTGTCACATATACACCATGGAATACTATGCAGCCATAAAAAAGGATGAGTTCATGTCATTTGCAGAGACATGGATGAAGCTGGAAACCATCATTCTCAGCAAACTATCACAAGGACTGAAAACCAAACACCCCATGTTCTCCCTCATAGGTGGTGATTGAACAATGAGAACACTTGGACACAGGGCAGGGAACATCACACACTGGGGCCTGTCGGGGGGTGTGGGGCTGGGGGAGGGATAGCATTAGGAGAAATACCTAATGTAAATGATGAGTTGATGGGTGCAGCAAACCACCATGGCACATGTATACCTGTGTAACAAACCTGCACGTTGTGCACATGTACCATAGAACTTAAAGTATAATAATAAAAAAAAAGATAAAGAATGGCTGAATGGATTAAACACACACACACACCCCTACGCACAACCCAACTATATGTTCCCTATAAGAGAGTCACCTCACCATTAAAGACAAACAGCGTGAAAGTGAAGGAATGGAAAAAGATATTTCATGCAAATGAAAACCAAAAGCAAGCAGGCATAGCCATACTTACATAAGATAAAATAGACTTTAAGTCAAAAACTGTAAAAATGACAAAGAAGACTATTATATAATTTTAAAAGAATTAATTCAACAAGAGTATATTACAATTATAAATATATATGCACCTTATGCCAGAGCAGACAAATATATAAAGCAAATATTATTAAATCTAAAAGGAGAGATAGATTGCAATACATAATGGCAATAATAACAATAGATAGGCCAACTGGCAGAAAATCAACAAAGAAACATTGAACTTAAACTTCACCATAGATCAAATGCACCTAACAGACATTTAGAGAACATTCTATTCAATAGCTGCAGAATGTACATTTTTCTCAAAAGCACATGGAATATTCTCCAGGATAGATCATATATTAGGCCATGAAACAACTCTTTAATAATATAGAAATCCTATCCAGTATTTTTTCTCACAACAATGATATAAAACTAGAAATCAAAAACAAGAAAAATCTTGAAACCTTTCTACATACATGGAAATTAACAATATACATTTAAATTACCACTGGGTCAATAACAAAATTAAAAGAGAAATTTTATAACTTTTTGAGACAAACAAGAAGAATGGAAACACATCTTTTGAAAGCCTATTATACATGGCAAAACCGGTTCTAAGAGGGAAGTTTATAACAATAAATGCTTATGTCACAAAAGAATAAAAAAATTCTTATAAACAACACATTAGTGCACCTCAAGGAATTAGAAAAACAAGAACTAATTAAACACAAAAAAGTTGGATAGCCTAGAAGAAATAGATAAATTCCATATCTTTTAAGTGGAGAACTTAAACCATTTGCATTCAAGGTTGTTATTGATATCTGTGGTTTTGTTCCTGTCATATTAATTATTTTCTGGTTGTTATATATATGTATAGAGAGAGAGATAAAAAGATATAGATATAGATAGATATTGATATATAAAAGATATAGAAATATATCTTTTCTTTTTCTCTTATTGATTGTTATTGTGGTTTGGTGGATTGCTGTAGTAGTACCACTTAAGTCTGTTCTTCTCCTTTGTGTGATTGCTTCATCATTGAGTTTTACAGTTTTGTATGTTTTCATGGTGGTAAATATCCTTTGTTTCCAGGTTTAGGACTCCGTTGAGCATTTCCTAAAGGGCCCATCTAGTGATAACAAATTTTCTCAGCATTTGCTTATCTGAGAAAGACTTTATTTCTCCTTCATTTATGTAGGATAATTTTGCTGAATGTAGTATTCTTGGCTAATAGTATTTTTCTTTCAGCACTTTGACGGTATCACCCCATTCTCTTCTGGTCTGTAAGGCTTCTGCTGAGAAATCTGCTGTTGGTCTGACGGGATTTCCTTTATAGGCGACTAGATGCTTTTCTTTTGCCATTTTTAAGATTTTCTCTTTACTTTGACTTTATACAGATTGACTATAATGTGCCATACAGAAGATCTTTTTGCACTGTATCTTCCTGGGAAATCACTGAGCCTTCTATATCTGAGTGTATAAATCTCTTATTAGACTTGTGAAGTTTTCATTTATTATTTCATTAAATGGATTGTCTAATCCTTTCTTTGTCTCTTTGCACTCAGGGATACAAATAATTTGAATATTTGACTACTTTATGTTGTCCCAAATGTGGCAATGGCTTTGCTTTGTCTTTTTTATTCTTTTTTTTTCTTTATTTTTCTCTGAATGGATTATTTCAAAAGACTGTCTTCAAGTTCTGAGATTCTTTCTTCTGCCTGATCTAGATTATTTTTGAATATTTCAAATGTATTTTGTATTTCTCTCAATTAATTTTTTAGCTCCAGAATTTTCATTGGGTTATTTTTAAAAATATATGGCCAGGTGTGGTGGCTCATGCTTGTAATCCAGCACTTTGGGAGGCCAAGGTGGGCGGATCACTTGAGGTCAGGAGCTTAAGACCAGCCTCGCCAGAATGACAAAACCCCATCTCTACTAAAAATACTAATAAATTTGAATATATGACCACTTTCTGTTGTCCCAAACGTGGCAATGGCTTTGCTTGGTCTTTTTTATTCTTTTTTTCTTTATTTTTCTCTGAATGGATTATTTCAAAAAACTTGTCTTCAAGTTCTGAGAGTCTTTCTTCTGCCTGATCTAGATTATTTCTGAAGATTTCAAATGTATTTTGTATTTCCTTCAATGAATTTTTTTAGTTCCAGAATTTTCATTGGGTTATTTTAAAAAATATATGACTGGGTGTGGTGGCTCATGCTTGTAATCCTAACACTTTGGGAGGCCAAGGCAGGCGAATCACTTGAGGTCAGGAGTTTGAGACCAGCCTGGCCAGCATGATGAAACCCTACCTCTCCTAAAAATTTAAAAAATTATCCAGGAGTGGTGGCACGTGCCTGTAGTCCCAGCTACTCGGGAGGCTGAAACAGGAGAATCACTTGAACCCTGGAGGCAGAGGTTGCAATAAGCCAAGATTGCTCCACTGCACTCCAGCCTGGGCAACAGACAACAGACTAAGACTCTGTCTAAAATATATATATATATATATATATATATATATATATATATATACACATGTATATATATATATACGTATATATATATATACATGTATATATATACGTATATATATATACAAGTATATATATATACGTATATATATACGTATATATATATATACATGTATATATATATATTATACAATTTTTATTCAGTTCCTGAAATATTTTTCTGATGTATTTGGATTGTTTTTCAGAATTCTCTTGTATCTCACTGAGTTTCTTTAAAATCAGTATTTTGAATTCTTTATCTGGGATTTCAAACATTTCTTTTTGATTAAGATGTGTCTATTCCCTATTCCCTAAGGATTATTGTGTTTCTTTAGAGGTGTCATATTTCCTTGCTTTTTTTTTTTTTTTTTTTTGAGACAGAGTCTCACTCTGTCGCCCAGGCTGGAGTGCAGTGGCGCAATCTCGGCTCAATGCAAGCTCTGCCTCCTGAGTTCATGCCATTCCCTGCCTCAGCCTCCCGAGTAGCTGGGACTACAGGTGCCCACCACCATGCCCGGCTAATTTTTTGCATTTTTCGTAGAGACGGGGTTTCACCATGTTAGCCAGGATGGTCTTGATCTCCTGACCTCGTGATCCGCCCGCCTCGGCCTCCCAAAGTGTTGGGATTACAGGCGTGAGCCACCGTGCCCAGCCTTTCCTTGCTTTTAAAATTTCCTGGGTCATTATGTTGATATCTGTGAATCTGGTGTAACAGTCACTTCCTATTTTTGAGTTAACTCTTGTAAAAGAGGACTTTTCCTGAAGACGTATCTATGGTGTTGGTTGGGTAGGGTACTTTGCCTTTGATTCTGTGTGTGTGTGTGTGTGTAGTAGTGTAGTCTCTGTATGATTTCTTTGGCTGTAAACAGCATTACTGGCATCTGTGATTTCCTCAGTGTGCTAAAGTACAGTTATTAGAAGATGCTGTGGTGAAGTTGTGCTGGGGACTGAGATGCCAGGTGGGCCAGTTTTCAGGCCCCAGTGGTGGCATCAGTGGCTGAGCATGCCTATTTTTGTGCCCCAGTGTGGTGTACACTGGTATTTCTGTTGGCAGTTAGCAGTGAGCAAATTCTTGGGACTCCAGGTGGCTTGTTCTGATGCTGGTAGTGGCAGCAGTGGACCAGGTGAATGAGTGAGTGGATTCTTAGGCCCCTGGGCAACTAGTGTGGTTTAGGCAATGACAATAACAGTGGGAGAATAATTCTCTGGGTCAAGCAGTGTGCCTTGATATTGGTAGTGGCTGCGATGGACTAGACAGGCCAATATCCAAGCCTAAAGATGGCACTTGTAGGTAGGTGCCAGCTGAAGTGGTAGCAGCTGGGAGTTTAGGTCCAACCACAGGCTCCACAAGGAGTGCTGAGATGCCCGAAGTGGTAGCTTGGATTGGGCAATCTCCAGGACCCCAACTAATGCTCTCTGTCCTGAAGGGAGGGCTGAAGCCAGGGTAGATAGGCTTATGCTCCGGCCACCCAATGGTGACAGCCGGCACCAGCTGTGGTGGGCAGGGGCATAACAATCTTCAGGTCCCAGGTGGAGTGGCAGGATGACAGGCAGTAACCGCTATGCTGAGGAACGCCACTAGAGAGAGTGCGGCTATCGGTGGCCACAGCCTGAACCAGCATGTGGGGAACATACATCACTCTTACACTTGGTGCTTTCCCCCAGCCCTGGTAGCAGTAGCCCATGCCTAGCTCACTCTTCCATCCCAGCTGCAGGAGCCCCCACCCAGCACGTGACAACGTCCCAGCAGCAATTCATGCCCCACTTGTGTCCCAGCCTCAATCCTGGTAGTGCTTATTTCCTGGCATCAGGAGCTGCAGCCCACACTTTTCTTGCTTCTTAACTCCAGCCCCAGGAGCACACTCAGCTCATTCTCTAGTTTTAGCAGCAGTAGCCTGAGTTTCCATAACATCACAATTCTGGCACCACTGGGCCACAGGGCAGCGTGCAGTCTGCCAAAGGCTAGGTTTGATAACAGCACCTTGCTGTAACCACTTAAGTCTCAGATAGGGTGTGGAACCCAGTGCAAGCTCTCTCCCTAGTACAGTTCCATCCCACAGTCTCCTGGCAGCTACCTATGTTAATTTCAGGGGTTGGGAGGGTCAAAGGGTTCTCCCGTGACCAGTATTACATGATTCCACCGTGGGAACGTTAGCTGCCAGAAGTCTCTCACTCATCCTTTCCTCATGCTGGGAAATCACTTTTAGCACCCAGGCAATCCCTGCCAAGCAGGCTGCCTCTCTGTTTTTTCCTTTCTTGCTTTCAATGTCACCTCTCTGTTGAATTCAAGTTCTCTCTGGGATAACATATTCTGATATAGTTCAGATGCTTGTCCCCTCCAAATCTCATATTGAAATGTGATCCCCAGTGTTGGAGGTGGGATCTGGAGGGAAGTGTTTTGGTCATGGCAGCAGATCCCTCATGAATGGCTTAGTGCCCTCCTTCTGATAATGAGTGAGTTCTTCCTCTGAGTTCACAAAAGATCTGTTTGTTTAAAAGAGTCTGAGAACTTCTCCTCTCTTTCTTGCGCCCTCTCTTGCCATGTGATATGCTGGCTCCCCTCTGCCTTGTGCCATGATTGTAAGCTTCCTGAGGCCTCACTAGAAGCAGATGCCAGCACCATGCTTCCTGTACAGCCTGCAGAACTGTAAGTCAAAATAAACTTATTCTCTTTATAAATTATCCAGCCTCAGATATTCCTTTATGGCAGCACAGACTAACACACTGTCCATGTACTATTTTGGTTCTTCTAAGTGGAGGAGGTGACATGAAATGCTGCTAGTCGGCCATCTTGAAGCCCCCTCTTTGAAATTTAATTTTAGCCTTTTATTTTTACTTTTTCTTTGGCATTGGGGGAAATATTTTATAACAGACTTGAATTCCTTTTTTACTTACTTAACTCTATGTAATGATCATTCACATGCATTATTGAATGCCTGCAAAACATCACTAAACATTATTTGTAATATCCCATTGTTGGGATATGACCTAACTTATAAAACCATTTATCTATTTTTTAAGATATTTATTTCCTTAAGAGAGATTACTAGAATTAGCAATATTGATTTAAGTAATATAAACATTTCTCATGGTCCTGAAGTGTAGCAATAAATAGCCTCCTTGAAATCGTTGGTGCCTTCCAGCTGTGATTTTAAAATAATCCTGGAAAATGACCAAAAATCACCTATTAACTTTATTACTAGGGAAGCCCTGATGAAATAACTGGGAAAGTTCTTTTCCTTACTGTTTTTATTTAGTCTCTTATTTATAGGCACAGCTGCTTGAAGAAACCACATGGACTGGGATGGCACCAGAGCTTTATGACCTATGACCAGATACCAGAGGGAGATAAGACCCCCAAACTGGCACAAACTAAACGGATTACCTTTAGCTGGCATAAGTCATTAATATATTATTATAATGCTAACATTACCTCCCCCAAAAAGAAAGTCTCTGCTATTTTGTATTTTGTGTGTATGAGTTTTAGGAAGACATATGTTTGTGAGTTGAGCCTGCACGTCTGGAGTCCCACCCTGCACATACTAACATTTCTCTCCCACCTCTCACACAGTCCTTAAAAACCCCATTCCTTCTATGGTTTGAGGAAAAGGGATCTTTAGAGTGAGAGTGCAGCCCTTCTTGATTTCTTGCCAGTGGCTTGCTGGTCTTTCCAAATGAGTGTTCTTTCTTTGCAACCAACATGAAGTAGAGAAATAACTCAGTTTACCGGTGACACTTTCTGATAATCCAGTTATATTAGCAGCTCTACAACTTCTTTTATTTCTTCCACTTCCCATATAATTTTTTCTTTTTCTCTTTTCTTCCTTGCATCTATCCAGCATACTGATGGATGCCAATAACATAACCAGTATGAGAAAAACAAAAAAAATACTCTTTTTTAGATGATCAAGACTTACTCTTAGCTAATGCAATGGAGAAAAAACTGTCAGATTAATGTATGAATGGGCTGGACAATTAATGTTTACTTTAAGCTAATCAAATATTAATATTAGGTAAAAGCACTGAATCTAGAAAAACAGCATTTTCCCAAATTAAACAAATTCTTCCTGTCTTTTAGCAATGCTATTTGTCTTTGCTTTCCTAAATTTCATTTTAACTTAATTTGGCTATATAGCAAATGTTAAAACATATATTCAGAATTAGTTTTAAACAATCTATAGTGTCCAAACTTTCAGACTTGCAATATTATGAAAAGTCTGAAGATGGCTAAGAAACATAGCAAGGCCTGGTGGCAAGAGCTATGATCTGAGTCAGAAGCTGAACTTACTACCAAAAGCTGAATGACCTCAAAAAGGTCATTTAAGTCCACAGTGTTATAGTTTTACAAACTATAAAATGGGCATAATATTTATCCTGTATATCTAACATTAATATAATGAATATAATCTTTCAATTAGATTCACAAATACTTATTTTGTTTTTTCTTTTTTTTTTTTGGACAGGGTCTCACTCTGTTGTTCAGGCTGGAGTGCAGTGGTGTGATCTCAGCTCACTGCAACCTCTGCTTCCCAGGCTCAAGTGATCCTCCTACCTTAGCTTCCTGAGTAGCTAGGACTACAGGTACATGCCACCACATTTGGCTAATTTTTGTATTTTTTTAAAGATGGGGTTTCACCAAGTTGGCCAGGCTCGTCTCGAACTCCTGAGCTCAGGTGATCCACATGTCTCAGCCTCCCAAAGTGCTGGGATTACAGGCATCAGCCACTGTGCCCAGCCTAATACCCTTTTATATCCCAAGCATTCGTCTAGATATAATTTTTAAAAAGATATGCATAGTCTCTAACTTCATGGAATTTATAAGAGATTAATGACAATGATGACTCACAAAAGTATGATGAATGTTACAAAAGGAAATATAAAGGTAGCTGTGAGAGCTTTAGATCAAGGGGACTTAAATCTGTGGGGGAATCTCCTGAGAAGATGAAGGGCTAAGGCCTAGGAAGAGGGGTATAACGGAGAAGATTAATATCTTAAGTTTTCAACTTGGTTGCATATAGGAATAAAAATAGCAGCAGAACATGCTTTACTGACTTTTAGTGTGCTTAAGAAATTAGTTGCCTATATTGAAAAACTTTGAGATTACAGAAAAAAAATCAAATTTCTAGTTTTCTTGAAAAATTAGAGGATCTAAGACATGGCAGCAATCAGTTGAACCAAGTAGCAGCTGCTTTTATGAGAGTAGGTGTTCTCCATTTTGCCACAGGTACCAGTGATCCTGACTGTATTATACCTGATCTGCTTCACTTTAATCTGCCTCTGCTACATTTGGATTTTTAATATCTGATCTAAAAGGAAGGTTGTACTATACACTGAAGAAGGGAAGTAAATCCTGTGTGTCTTGAGCAAGAGACAAAGAAGAATCAGAGTGGGAGCTGAAGCTGAAGTGATACGTAGGTATCTGATAGAGATAGGGAAAAAAACAATGTTTTTCCTTCTCTAACACTCATTCAATACAGCACAGAATGCTTCTGTGACCAGATGTGAGGGAGGGGTTCCCCACACATCAAGCAAATCTCCAGCAGACACCAGAGGGGTGTCCTGGAATTCTATTCAATTCTCACATTATTTACCTGGAGATAACTTAGGGTAAGGGCTCAGTCCCACAAGACTGACGCTCACTTCAGATGCCAATCACAAGCCACAGATTGTTACCTTTTCTTCCCACTGACTGGCTATAAAGCAGGGGTTCCCATGACCTCTTCTTTTAATTTGCTAGAGGAGCTCACAGAACTCAGGAAAACACTTCACTTATATTTACCCATGTATTATTAAGAATACTTCAAAGGATACAGATGAACAGCCAGATGGAAAAGATGCACAGGGCAAGAGATGTGAGAGCTTCCCTTCCCTGTTTGGGTGCCACCCTCCAGGAACCTTCACAAGTTTAGCTCCACAGAAGCTCTTCAAATGCAGTCCTTTCAGGTTTTTATGGAAGACTCATTGCATAGGCATGACTGACTAAATCATTAGCCACTTGCGATCGACCCAACTTTCACTCACCCTGGTTGGAGGGTGAAGCTAAAAGTCCCAAATCTTTAATTGCAAGGTTGGTTCCCTTGGCAACAGTTCTCCATTCTGAGGCTATCTAGTAGCCCCCAGTTTTCCAGGAGTCCCCAGCCATTAGTCTTCTTATTAGCTTACAAAAAGACATATCACTTAAGAGGGTCCAAGAGTTTTAAGAGCTGTATGCCAGGAAAAGGGAAGGAAAACCAAATATATTCAATATTTCACAATATCACAGTGCCAGATGTGGCAGGCCTGGTAAGCCTTAGGTCAATGGATGCCACTGAAGAGACTAAAACCGGGAAATTACATGCTCATATTTTAGTTTTAAAAATGCATTTCTAAGTGCAGTGTGGAAAGTGAATTTCAAAAAGCTGAAGATGAAAAAGTATTAATTTGCATTATATTGCAAAGCTTCAGATGAAAACCAAGGATACATTTTAAATTTTGTGTACAGTAGGTTCTATTGTGATAAAAGAAAGGTATTGTGACTCTTAGACTTTCTCTAAAGATGATAAAATAAAAATTAGTCATATCTTGAGAAAACATTGACCAAAATTATTCTAACATGAAGGGGAAAAAATTTGCATAAAAAGTGAAAAACCAGATGATAAAACCTGAGTGATAAAAGTTTCCCGTATGTTACAGAAGAGTCTTTCCCTTGCTCAATACAGTACATCTTAGTATTATTCAAATAAACTTAAACTAAAACAGACTCACTAAAAAGGACATAACTCAGAATGACCCATGGGGCTTATTTCCTGTTAGATTCTATCCCTGGTTCTGCTCTATAATTCTATTTGAATACATTTCAGCAATGATTCACCTTGTCAGTCTGCCAACAGTCTTTCCTACTGAGCAAGTGGCATGTACTTCACGTACTTTAGCAGAAACACAATTGAGGACTTTGCTTAGATTGCCCCCAATTATCTTATTTACTTCTCAAAAATAAGTCATATTATTTCTATCAGTAATATGGCTCTCTAAAACTAAATATTATACGACAAACAGTGAAAGTTCATTTAAAACACCAAGGAAATACTATCAAGGGGTGACTGACCTGCATTTTGGGGACCTAGCGTCCTTTAGCAAGGCTCACTGCCTGGGATCTGTGTGGACACTGTGTCTGATGTCCAGGGTAAGTCTCTGCCTTCCAGGCCCAGCCTGGAGCAGTGGGCACCATGGCACATCTGACAGCATTGCACACTTTTTTTTTTTTTGATGATTAATCTGCCCTAATATATTAGCAAGATTTTCGTCAAGAATATTAGTTCATTATTATAGTCTCACTTTATTCCCTACTATCCTCATCTCCACCTCAAGATTGAGATCTGGAGTTCATGAAGAGCTGAGCTAAAGTAATAATACTTTGTTATTTTAAATGGCTAATATTAGATAGTTAATATTTATTGAGTCATTATGTATCAGAGACTATTAAAAGTGCTTTGTATGTATTAGTTCCTTTTATTTTCACAATAACCCTATCAAATAATTAGGGAAGTTATAATTTTTAAAAATAAGAATACCCAGCCATACAGTGATTAAGTTAACAGCCCATGGCCAAATACAGCAGGTGGTGAAGGTGGAATTTAAAACCTTGCTATTAACTGTCACTCTATAGCTCTAGAGCCCACACTTTGAGGCTCTACATGATAAACATTCTGCTGTACTGGGAGTCACATTCTTTTCTGTAATATTTGACTTCATTAAATGTGCTGTTTTCTAGGTGACCTCTGGTCAGCCAAGAAATTAGGCCCCTGGTGGATACATCCTATCAGTCACGAGTATGAGCAGACATAACTGGATATCAGTAACTGACCTAAGTTCAAGCTGGGACCCCTATTTTTCTCAACTCCTGGAAACAGTGACCTCAGAGTTCCCTCTTGTTTTTTCCTTCATCTTCATCAAGTCAGACTGAAACCTTGACTTTTTGCTTCTCCTACTTAATGCCTTCATTGTAGACAACATTATTTCCTCAACTGGGAGTGAGTAATAGCAGAGAGCAAATAAGTAATCCTCTCTCTCTTTTTGGGTCAGAAACAAAAAAGGGGGAAGGAAGCCTACTTCAAGCAAATATGTTATGGAGGTTTTGCTGGCAGCAAGGATTTTCTGTGTTCCTGAGATTCCAAATTTCCTAGCTGCAACTCAAGATCTAATTTCCCCCAACAGAGAAGTGATTGAGCCAAATCAGTCATAGAGTCACCTCTTGAACCGTTCTCCTGAACTCTCATTTCCTTACAAGCAATACATCCTACCTTTAAATTGTTGAATCCATCAATTTCCCTCCATTGTTATCCCCAGTAACCTTGCAAAGATCACCATCATCACTTACCTAAATTACTGAAAACACATCCTACCTCGTTTCCCAGGCTCCTATCCACCCCCATTCTCATTTCATTTTTCACACTGTAGCCAAGAATCTTTGAAAAATGCATATCTAGTCAAATTACCCCATATATAAAATTCCTCAATGACTCTCCATTGTTCTTAGAAAAATCAAAATGTTTCAATATTGCTTTCAATGACCGCACTCTCATTTATATTTCCAGATTCATCATTCATCATCCTTCCCAAAAGTGGCTCTTCAGTCTTTTCCATTCTATCTCCCATAACTCCTCTTTATTTCACTAAGGTAATATATATTTTTTCTTACCTATGGATATTTGCATGTCTTTCCTCCCAACCTCTCATTGTCCCTTCTCCTTTTCCAGGCTAACCCTTTCACATTTTGTATGCATCCATATCATCCTATTTTCCCATTGTTTTCATGGAAGGTTGCATTTTAATTGTTATTATTTGTATAGTTTGTACCTCAAGCTAAACTGTAAGCTACACAGGAACAGGAACTACTTTATTTTGATTACAATTGTATCTCCAGCACCTATTTCAGTGTCTGGCAAATAACAGGCATTCAGTAATAATTTATTGAATGAATACATGAGTAATCTGCCACATTATGAGTTCAGTAAGTTCCCATGGGTCTATTTTAAAGCTAAACTTTCAAATGAAGTTCTGGAATAGTCTGTTAATAATTTGGGATTTTGCTCCACTTTGCCCATTTGTTTATTTAGAAATGGAATGTATTTTTACACAATCATCTGTTCCTTTCCTCCTTAAAGGCTGCTTCTAGATTTCTTATATTTGTTATTTAATCAAACAGGAATATAGAATAAAACCATGATCAGAGGTAGAGATGTTAGAAATAGCATTAGGAGAACTAGAAACAATAGAAAATAGAAAAAATAAATGTTATAAAGTGTTTACATATTACCTGGTGTTTATTGAGTGTTTAACAACTAGCACTTGGTAGGTACCCCCCAAAAATGTTAATTTTCTTTGTGAATGCAGCAATTTTTCAGAGTAGTCTATCTGAATGTCCCCGATAGAAGATGTTGATAGCAGTACAGATGCCTCTCTGTCTATAGAATCAAGTTTAATCATTGACTTTAAAATTTTAGTGTCTAGCACTGTAGTATAATAAGTTTATTGTGAGATCTTCCCCCTATAGAATTATGCATTGTGAATAGAATGGAGTCTTTGAGGCACTGTAAGTCTTAACAAAAGGTTTGGAAGTTATTTTAGTATCTTTCTGAGTAGAGGAGTGGTGGTGATAGGTTTAACTGTGGCCAGTGCTGGCAGCTGGAAGCAGTAGGCTGCCCAGAGGAGTTGGATTGCCCTGAGGCAGATACTAGTAGTATAACACTATTGGGATTCTGAACCTTAGACTAGCACTGAGGTGTCAATTTGAGCCTTCACTTTCAGCTGATTTAAGATACTTACAGAGAATTTAAGTGGTCCTTGGCTATTAGAACCCCTTAGATCTCAGCACAAGCAATGCCTCTCTGTTGAAATTATTGCCTAATTTAGACCCACTTGAATGCCACATAGTAAAGTAAGATTAGCTCACAATAAAAGCTTAAAAAGAAAAGGCAAAGTTAACATTAGCTAAAGCTAGCAAAACCAATAAACAACAGATCTAGACCCCCTAGACTTTATGTATGGAGTCATAAGAAAGAATGCTGGAAGATGGCTGATTAGAAGCAGATGCAATCTGTGGCCCTCATGGAGAGAAATGAAAGGGGCGAGTGAATTCAATACCTTCAACTGAAATATCTGAGTTCTCACATTGGTACTGACTAGGCAAACAACTCAACTCATGGAGAACAAAGAAAATAAGGGTGGGGTGATGGTGTATCCTGGAGTGGCATGGAGCCAAAGGAACCCCTACCCCCAGCCAAGGAAAGTAGTGAGTGATGTACGACCCCTCCAGGGAAACCATGCTTCTCCCACAGATCTTTGCAACCCACAAGTCAGGAGCTCCTCTTGTGAGCCCATGCCACCATGGTCTTGGGTCCAATACACAGAGCTGTGTGGAGTCTCAGTAGAGTAGCTGCTCAGCACACAGAGAGACCTGGGAGTTTTACATACTTCAGCCCCAAGATCCCTAGCAAGGTGAGAGATCCATCTGCACATATTCCTAGGAAAAGGGCTGAATTCAGGGAGCCAAGCAGCATCTTTCTATGGACTCCACTTCCATGGCACCCCACAACTTGAGACCTACTGGCTTGGAATGCCAGCCAGCCAATGACAACAGTCTGGAGTCTGTCTGAGATGGGACCAAGTTCCCAGGGGAAGAGGCAGACACCACCTCTGTGGTTTGGTTGACTCAGCCATTCCAGCCTGCCAGCTTTGGAAAGTCCAAACGTTTGAATGAGGAAGGAAACCCCACAACATAGCACAGCTGTTTTGCCAGATAGTGGCTAGAATGCTTCTTTATGTGGGACCCCAATACATTCCTCCTCACTGGGCAGGACCTGCCTGCCAGGGCTTCAGCCACTCCAACCAGAGTTATGTGAACAGAGCTGCATCCCAGGGAGAGATCAGTTGACTCAGATGTTCCAGCCTGCCTGCTTAGGAGAATCCAAACGGTCTGGATGAGGAAGTGTTTCCTCCCACAATTCAGCACACCTTCTTTACCAAAAAGCAGACTGACTAATTCCTTAAGCAGTTCCCTGATCCCATTCCTTCTGAATGATTGAGACCTTCCAACAGGGGCCTGCAGCCATCTCCTACAGGTGCATTTGGGCTGGCAATAGGTCAGTGCCCCTCTGGGATGGAGCTCCCAGAGGAAGGAGCAGGCTGCCATCTTTCCTGTTTTGCACTCTTCACTGGTGATACCTCCAGGTACAGGAAAAAGTGAGGCAACTAGGGTCTGGAGCAGACCCTGAGCAAATTGCAGCAGCCCTACAGAAGAGTGGCCTGACTGTTAAAAAAATAAAAAGCAAACAAATGGAAAACTACTACAACAACATCAACAAAAAAGACCCCACAAAAACCCCACTCAAAGGTCAGCAACCTCAAAGATCAAAGGTAGATAAGCTCACAAAGATGAGAAAAAAATCAATGTAAAAACACTGAAAACTCAAAAAGCCAGAGTGTCTCTTTCCCTCCAAATAACTGCAACATCAGTCCAGCAAGGGCACAGAACTGGGCTGAGGTTGAGATGGCCAAATTGACAGAAGTAGGCTTCAGAAGGTAGATAATAATGAACTTCACTGAGCTAAAGGAGCATGTTGTAACCCAATGCAAAGAAGCTAAAAATCATGATAAAACAATACAGGAACTGAGAGCCAGAATAGCCAGTTTAGAGAGGAACATAACTGACCTGATGGAGTTGAAAAACACAGTATGAGAACTTTACGATGTAATAACATGTATCAACAGCAGAATAGACCCAAGTAGAGGAAAGAATCTCAGAGCTTGAAGACTATCTTTCTGAAATAAGACAGGTGGACAAGAACAGAGAAAAAAGAATGAAAAGGAGCAAACAAAACCTCCAGGAAATATGGGATTATGTAAAGAGACCAAACCTGCAATTGATTGGAGTACCTGAAAGAGATGGGGAGAATGGAACCAAGCTAGGAAACATGTCAGGATATCATCCAGGAGAACTTCCCCAACATAGCAAAACAGGTCAACATTCAAATTCAGAAAATGCAGAGAATCCTGGTAAGACACTCTGCAAAGATACCAACCCAAAGACACATAATCCTCAGATTTTCCAAGGTTGAAAGAAAAAAATGTTAAGCACAGCCAAAGAGAAAGGTCAGGTCACCTACAAAGAGAAGCCCATCAGACTAATAGCAGAACTCTCAGCAGAAACCCTACAAACCAGGAGAGATTGGGGGCTGTTATTCAACATTTTTAAAGAAAAGAATTTCCAACCCCAAATTTCATATCCGGCCAAACTAAATTTTATGAGCATAGTAAAAATAAGATCCTTTTCACACAAGCAAATGCTTAGGGAATTTGTCACCACCAGGCCTGTCTTGCAAGAGCTCCTGAAGGAAACACTAAATATGGAAAGGAAAACCCATTACTAGCTACTACAAAAACACCCTGAAGTACACAGTCCAATGACACTATGAAGCAATCACATAAATAAGTCTACAAAATAACCAGCTAGCATCATGAAAACAGGATCAAATTCACAATATTAAACTTAAATGTAAACAGGCTAAATGTCCCAATTAAAAGACACAGAATGGCAAACTGGATAAAGAATCAAGACCCATCAGTATGCTGTATTCAAGAGACCCATCTCACCTGCAAAGACACACCTGCAAAAACACTCAAAATAAAGGGATGGAGGAAAAGTGACCAAGCAAATAGTAAACTGAAAAAAGCAGGGTTGTAATCCTACTTTCTGACAAAACAGACTTTAAACCAATAAAGATTTTTTAAAAAGACAAAGAGGGGCGTTACATAATGGTAAAGAGTTCAATTCAACGAGAAGAGCTAACTAACCTAAATATATGTGTGCAGGAGCACCCAGATTCATAAAGGAAGTCCTTGGAGACCTAGAAAGAGACTTAGATTCCTACACAATAATAGTGGAAGACTTTAACACCCCACTGACAATAGTAGACAGATTATTGAGACAGAAAATTAACAAAGATATTCAGGATCTGAACTCAGCTCTGGATCCAGTGGACCTGATAGATATCTACAGAACTCTCCATTTAAAAAAGAAAAAAAAAAAACAGAATACACATTCTTCTCATCACCACATGGCACTTACTCTAAAATGAATCACATAATCAGAAGAAAGACACTCCTCAGCAAATGCAAAGGAGCTGAAATCAGAATGAAAAGTCTGTTAGACCACAGTGCAATCAAATGAGAACTCAAGATTAAGGGATTCACTCAGAACCATACAACTACATGGAAATGAACAACCTGCTCCTGAATGACTCTTGGGTAAACAACAAAATTAAGGCAGAAATCAAGAAGTTCTTGGAAGCTAATAAGAACAAAGAGGCCATGTACCAGAATCTCTGGAACATAGCTAAAGCAGTGTTAAGTGGGAAATTTATAGCACTAAATGCCCACATCAAAAATCTAGAAAGATCTCAAGTTAACAACCTAATATCACAACTAAAAGAATTACAGTACCAAGAACAAACAAGCCCCAAATCTAGCAGAAGACAAGAAATAACCAAGATCAGAGCTGAACTGAAGGAGATAGAGACATGAAAAACTCTTCAAGAAATCAAAAAATCCAGGAGCTGTTTTTTTTTAAATGTTAATAAAATAGATAGACTGCTAGCTAGACTAATAAAGAATAAAAGGGAGAAGAATCAAATAAACACAATCAGAAATTATAATGGGGGTATCACCACTGACCCCACAGAAATACAAACAACCATCAGACAATACTATAAACACCTAAGTGTAAATAAACCGGAAAATCTAGAAGAAATGGATAAATTCCTGGACACATACACTCTCCCTAGATTGAACCAGGAAGAAATTGAATCCCTGAATAGACTGATAACCAGGTCTGAAATTGAGGCAGTATAGCCTATCAACCAAAAAAGCTCAGGACCAGATGGATTCACAGCTGAATTCTACCAGAGATACAAAGAGCTAGTACCATTTCTACTGAAACTACTCCAAACAATTGAAAATGAGGCACTCTTCATTCTATGACACCAGCAATATTCTGATACCAAAACCGGACAGAGATAAAACAAAAAAAGAAAACTTCAGGTCAATATCCTTGATGAACATCAACGCCAAAAATCCTCAATAAAATACCAACAACACAAATCCAGCAGCACATCAAAAAGCTTATCCACCACAATCAAGCTGGCTTCATCCCCGGGATGCAAGGTTAGTTCAACATATACAAACCAATAAGTGTAATTCGTCACATAAACAGAACTAAAGACAAAAATCACATGATTATCTCAATAGATGCAGAAAAGACCTTTGATAAAATTCAACATTCCTTTATGTTAAAAACTCTCAATAAAGTAGATATTGAAGGAACAAACCTCAAAATAATAAGACATATATTACAAACCCACAGCTAATATACTGAATGGGCAAAAGCTGTAAGCATTCCCCTTGAAAACTGGCACAAGAGAAGGATGCCCTCTCTCACCACTCCTATTCTACATAGTATTGGAAGTTCTGGCCAGGGCAATCAGGCAAGAGAAAGAAATAAAGTGTATTAAAGTAAGAAGAGAGGAAGTCAAATTATTTTTGTTTGCAGATGACATGATCCTATATCTAGAAAACCCCATCATCTCAGCCCAAAAGATTCTTAAGCTAATTAAAAACTTCAGCAAAGTCTTGGGATACCAAATCAATGTGAAAAATCACTAGCATTCCTATACACCATCAACAGGCAAGCAGAGAGCAAAATCGTGAATGAACTCCCATTCAAATTGCTACAAAAAGAATAAAATGCCTGGAAATACAGCTGTATTAGTCCATTCCCACACTGCTAATAAAGACATACTTGAGACTGGGTAATTTATACAGAAAAAGAGGTTTAATGAACTCACAGGTCCACCTGGCTAGGGATCACCTGGCTCACAATCATGGCAGAAGGAACATCTTATATAGCAGCAGGCAAGAGAGCCTATGTAGGGGAACTTCCCTTTATAAAACCATCAGATCTCTTGAAACTTATTCACTATCATGAGAACAGCAAGGGAAAGACCTGCCCCCATGATTCAATTACTTCCCAACAGGTCCCTCCCATGATGCATGGGAATTATGGTAGCTATAATTGAAAATAAGATTTGGGTGGGACACAACCAAACCATATCAACAGCTAACAAGTGAAGGACCTCTTCAAGAAGAACTATAAACCACTGCTCAAAGAAATCAAAGAGGACACAAATGGAAAAACAATTTCATGATCATGGATAGGAAGAATCAATACTGTGAAAATGGCCATACTGCCCAAAGTAATTTACAGATTCAATGCTATTCCCATTAAACTACCATTGACATTCTTCATAAAATTAGAAAAAACTATTTTAAAATTCATATGGAACCAAAAAAGAGCCCAAATAACCAAGACAATCCTAAGTAAAAAGAACAAAGTTGGAGCCTTCACATTACCTTACTACAAGGCTATAGTAACCAAAACAGCATGGTACTGGTACAAGAACAGACATACAGACCAACAGAACAGAATTGAGAACTCAGAAATAAGACTGCACACCAGCAACCATCTGATCTTCAACAAACCTGACAAAAACAAGCAATGGGGAAATTATTTTCTGTTTAATAAATGGTGCTGGGAGAACTGGCTAGCCATATACAGAAAATTGAAACTGGGCCCCTTCCTTACATAATATACAAAAATCAACTCAAGATGGATTAATGACTTAAATGTAAAAACCAAAACTATAAAAACCTTAGCAGAAATCTAGGCAATACCATTCAAGACATAGGCATTGGTAAATATTTCATGACAAAAATGCCAAAAGCAATGGCAAAAAAGCAAAAATTGACACATGGGATCTAATTAAATTAAAGAGCTTCTGCACAGCAAAAGAAACTATCATCAGAATGAACAGACAATCTACAGAATGGGAGAAAATTTTTGCAATCCATTCATCTGACAAAGGTCTAATATCCAGACTCTACATGGAACTTAAACAAATTTACAAGAAAAAAACAAACGACCCCATTGAAAAGTGGGCAAACGACATAAACAGACACTTCTCAAAAGAAGACATACATGCAGCCAACAAACATAGGAAAAAGAGCTCAACATCACTGATCATTAGAGAAATGCAAATCAAAACCACAATGAGATACCATCTCATGCCAGTCAGAATGGCTATTATTAAAAAGTCAAGAAACAACAGATGCTGGTGAGGTTGCAGAGAAAAAGGAATGCTTTCACACTGTTAATGGGGGTGTAAATCAGTTCAACCATTGTGGAAGACAGTGTGGTGATTTCTCACAAAAATCTAGAAGCAGAAATACCATTTGACCAGCCATCTCATTACAGAGTGTATACCCAAATGAATATAAATCATTCTTTAATAAAGATACATGCATGCCTATGTTGACTGCAGCACTATTCAAAATAGTAAAGACATGGAATCAACCCAAATGCCCATCAATGATAGACTGGATAAAGAAAATGAAGTACATATACATCATGGAATACTATGCAGCCATAAAAAGAAATGAGATATGTCCATTGCAGGGACATGGATGGAGCTGGACGCCATTATCCTCAGCAAACTAACACAGGAACAGAAAACCAAACACTGCATGTTCTCATGTATAAGTGGGAGCTGAACAATTAGAACACATGGACACATGTGGGGGAACAACACACACTGGGCCTGTGGGAGGAGCAGGGGAAGGGAGAGCATCAGGAAGAATACCTAATGGGTGCTGGGCTTAATACCTAGGTGATGGGTTGATCTGTGCAGCAAACCAACATGGCACTTATCTACCTACGCGTCAAACCTATACATCCTGCACATGTACCCCGGAACTTAAAATAGAAGTTGAAAAAAATAAAAGAAAAAAATAAAAATATGCTGCTTTTTTATTAAAATAAAACTAGAAAAGAAAATAGGTTAAAAAAGAAAAAATCCTGAGCAAATGTTTGAAGAAATAAAGGATTCTATTACAAAGATAGCAATTAAATCTATGAAACCGTAGATTTGAGAAGGAAAATGAAACATCTAAAAATGAAAATATAAGAGTTGAAATTAAAAACTCAACCAATAGGCTAACTAGTAAACACATCTAAAAGAAGAATTAATGATAATAGGTCTTGAGGAATTACACAGAATGCATTACAAAGAGATAAGAAAATTGAAAATTTTAAAGAGGTATAGAGGACAGAAAGAGGTTAACACAGATTTAGCCAGAGTTCTAGAATAGTAGAATGACAGAAAGGTGAAGAGGCATAATTTAAAGACATGTGTCACAATTTTTGAGATCCAATAAAAGCAGGAATCTTCACAGACAGAGAAATCAATATATTCCAAGTAGGTTAAATTGAAAAGAAAATCCAATCCTGGAAACATGAAGTTACAAAAAAAAAAAAAAAAAAAAACAGTTGGAATGACAACAGTAAAAATGAAAGTTATGAAAAAGTGGGAAAATCTCTTCAAATTGTTGAGAGAAAAAAACTGTCCACCTAGAATAATGTATTCAGCCAAGCTGCCTTTCAAGAGTGTGCAAAATAAAGATGTTTAGACAAACCCAAACTGAGAAGCTGTATCAATAATATACGCTCAGTATACTGATAGATAGGAAGAAGAGAAATTAGACCCAGAAGCATGATCTGAAATACAAGAATAAATGATGAGCTTTGAGCAAATAAAGTGATAAATGTTTTTGTGAATAGAAGCAAACATTGACTAAATAATAATTTTTAAATATGAATGCATTAGCCTGTTTGTACACTGCTATAAAAAATTGCCTGAGGCTGGGTAATTTATAAAGGAAAGAGGTTTAATTGACTCAGTTCAGCATGGCTGTGGAGGCCTCAGGAAACTTACAATCATGGCAGAAGGCAAAGGGGAAGTAAGGCAACTCCTTCACAAGGCAGCAGGAAAGAGAATGCCAAACAAAGGGGAAGAGCCCCTTATAAAATCATCAGATCTAATGAGAACTCACTCAGTATCCTGAGAACAGCATGAGGGAAACTGTCTCCATAATCCAATTACCTCACCTGGTCTCTCACTTGATACATGGGGATTATGAACAGTGTAATTCAAGATGGACATTTGGGTGGGGACAGAAAGCCTAACCATATTACTCTACCCTTAACCTCTCCAAAATCTCACATCCCTGTCACATTTTAAAACCAATCATGCCTTCCCAACAGCTCCCAAAGTCTGAATTCATTCCAGCATTAACTGCTTTGGGTTAATGGACTTTCAAGTCCAAAGTCTCATCTGAGACAAGGCAAGTCCCTTTTGCCTATGAGCCTGTAAAATCAAAAACAAGCTAGTTACTTCCTAGATACAATGGGGGTACAGGCATTGGGCAAATACAACCATTCCAAATGGGAGAAACTGGCCAAAACAAAGGAGCTACAGGCCCCATGCAAGTCCAAAATCCAGCAGGACAGTCAAATCTTAAAGCTCTGAAATGATCTCCTTTGACTCCATGTCTCACATACAGGTTACACTGATGCCAGAGGTGGGTTCCCATGGCCTTGAGCAGCTCTGCCATAATGGCTTTCCAGGGTACAGCTCTCCTCCTGGCTGTCTTCAAAGGCTGACACTGAGTGTCTGCAGCTTTTCCAGGCACATAGTGCAAGCTATCGGTGGATCTACCATTTTGGGGTCTGGAAAATGGTGGCCCTCTTCTCACAGCTCCACTAGGCAGTGCCCCAGTGGGGACTCTGTGTGGGTGCCCGGACCCCACATTTCCCTTCCACGCCACCCTAGCAGAGGTCCTCCATGAGGGCTTCACCCATGCAGCAAACTTCTACCTGGACATATAGGTATTTTTATACATCCTCTGAAATCCAGGTGGAGGTTCCTAAACCTCAATTCTTAACTTCTGTGCACTCATAGGCCCAACACCACATGTAAGCTGCCAAGGCTTGGGGCTTGCACCCTCTGAAGCAATGGCCTGAGCTGCATGGTGGCCTATTTTAGCCAAGGCTGGGACTCAGGGCACCAAGTCCCAAGACTGCACAAAGCAGCAAGGCCCTGGGCCTGGTCCACGAAACCATTTTTTTTCCTAGGCCTCTGGGCCTGTAATGGGAAGGGCTGTTTAGAAGACCTCTGACATGTCCTGGAGACATTTTCCCTATTGTGTTGGCAATTACATTTGGCTCCTCATTAGTTATGCAAATTTCTGCAGCTGGCTTTAATTTCTCCCCACAAAATGGGTTTTTCCTTTCTACTGCATTGTCAGGCTACAAATTTCCAAATTTTCCAAATTTTATGTTCTGCTTCCCTTTTAAACATAAGTTCCAATTTCAAACAATCTCTTTGTGGATGCATAAAACTGAATGCTTTTAAGAGCACCCAAGTCACTTCTTGAATGCTTTGCTGTTTAGAAATTTCTTCCTCCAGATACCCTAAATCATCTCTCAAATTCAAAGTTCCACAGATCTCTAGGGCAGGGGCAAAAATGCTGCCAGTCTCTTTGCTAAGGCATAGCAAGAGTCACCTTTATTCCAGTTCCCAGCAAGTTTCGCATCTCCATCTGAGACCACCTCAGCCTGGACTTCATTGTCCATATCACTATCAGCATTTTTGTCAAAGCCAGTCAACAAGTGTCTAGGAAGTTCCAAACTTTCCTGCATTTTCCTGTCTTCTTCTGAGCCCTCCAAACTTTTCCAACCTCTTCCTGTTACCCACTTCCAAAGTCACTTCTACATTTTTGGGCATCTTTATAGCTGTATCCCACTCTCTACAATACCAGTTTACTGTATTAGTCCCTTTTCACACTGCTATAAAGCACTGCCAAGACTGGGTAATTTATAATGGAAGGAGGTTTAATTGGCTCACAGTTCAGCATGGCTGGGGAAGCCTCAGGAAACTTACAATCATGGAGGAAAGTGAAGGGAAAGCAAGGCACTTTTTCCACAAGGCAGCAGGGGGAAAATGACAAAGAGAGAAGAGCTTCTTATAAGACCATCAGATCTCATGAGAACTCACTCACTATCCTGAGAAACCACCACCATGAGCCAATCACCTCCACCTGCTCTCTCCCTTGACATGTGGGGATTATGGGGACTATAATTCAAGATGAGATTTCATTGGAGATACAAAGCCTAACTATACTAAGTAATGTCAAAATTATGGAATTGAATAAAAGGATAGGATTAAAATTCTGGACAAAATTAGCACATATGTTTAGAGAGGATTAAATTATCATAAAGTCTTTGTCTCATTTTTTAGGAGAGGGCTAAGATAATGATAATTCTTAGAGTTTAAAGTATTGCAAAGTCTTTGTATATTTTTTAGGAGAGGGCTAAAATAATGATAATTCTGACTCCTGGTAATGGTTTGCTAGGTTATTCTGATAATATTTGTTAACCCTAAAAAGGAAGAATGAACAGGTTAGAGGCAAATAAACATTTATTCAGGAACAGGGATTACAACCCAGTTAGCAGCCAGAGACTCCACCACCTGAAAGGGGAAAGAGGGCTTACATTGAGAAAAAACTTATTTAGTTTACGTATGTTGTTTGTCAGATTATTCCATTAGGTGATTAAACATGAAGAAATTACATGAGTTAGTCAGAAAAGCTATATATATAAAGTTCTTAAAGATAGTGACCAGTTTCTTTGTAGTGTGTACTGTTGAGAGTACAAATATTTGTGAAGGAAGTGTTACTTTGTAGATCTCAAAGTTCATCGGCAGTATTAATGTGAAGTCAGTAGACAAAGTTGAAATTACTGATGTCAAGCATGGAACATTGATAAGCTCACATTTCCCTCATTTGATCAAGATATTTCTTCCAGGAGAGAATATCTGTGATCACCATAGATCCCTAGACACTGACAAAAACAATGCTGTCTGAGTTCCATCTTGTCCTGCAAAAGCCAGGGTGAAGTGAGCCTGTCTGTTCTGGATCCCTGGCTCACAGCGAAGTGAATTTACAAGCTATTTCATAGACTCAGTCAAGCTTATAATTCTAGGTGCTGTAAGTTCCTTCTGGATGTTCAGAACAGGCTACAGGAATCTGGGCCAACATCAAATCAGTGGGCAGCATTAGTGCTTGTTCTAAGCATTGAGACAAACACAGATGAACAAAATTATCAGAAACAATAATGTTTTCCAAGAACTTAGTGAACAGTTTTAAGAAAGAAACAATAATGTTATAATGATACTAAGTTGTAACAGGGATCTAGTCCAGGAATGTATCCTTTCTGGTAACAACTACATAAGTCAAAGGATGGCTTACCAATAGATGGCACTTGTCTTAGCCAACCTGCCTAAACTTTAATTTTATTGAGCTCCAGTTCAACTACTTCAGAGGCATTTTCCCAAGTATAATATAAGTTGTTAACTATCCCACAAACATTTCCCTGTACTGCCAACAGATAATCTAGAGTAATTCTGTTATTTAATACAGTTGCTGCTAATGAATTTAAAGATTGTTGCTGAGTGGCAATAGCTTTGACAGTTGAAGCAGCTAGTGTATTATTACGTTTTCACACTGCTATAAAGAACTTCCAAAGACTGTAATTTATAAAGGAAGAAGGTTTAATTGACTCACAGTTCCATATGTCTGGAGAAGCCTCAGGAAACTTACAATCATGGTGGAAGGTGAAGGGGAAGGAAGGACCTTCTTCACATGGTGGCAGGAGAGAGAAGTGAGCACACAGAAAAAAATACCATTTATAAAACCATCAGATCTTATGAGAATTCACTCACTATCACAAGAACAGCATGGGGGAAACAGCCCCCATAATCCAATCACTCCCCTCCCTCAACATGTGGAGAATTTAAGATGAGATTTGGGTGGGAACACAGAGATAAACCATATCAGCTAGGTTGCCTAGGATTTGAGAGAAATTAGTAATCATGACCATATTTCTCCATGTTCTACTCCAGGCAAAAAAAAAAAAAAACACTAATTGGGCAGAAGATGACATATTTATGCCTCAGGTCCTCTAGGAGTTTCCCATTTGAAATAGGGTAAATATAATCCTTCTGGCCAGAAGAAGGTGTTATTGGAGGGATACACGAGATATTTTAGTGACATGAGCACCCAAAGTACACTGACTTGCTAATGACCAAGGGTCAAGGAATTTTCTTCCCCAGCATATAAAAGGATTTGGTCCCCATTCACAGACAAATATATAAACATAAGCACTCAGTCAGTTTTAAGAGTGGGAAAAATTGCATAAAGACCAACTTTGATTAGCATTTGCAAAACCAAAAATGACAAATAAACTGGTTTTCTTTTTGCATTTTCTCCTGAGAAACAAGAGTTTTAGTTGTTGAGTTATAGCAACAGGTATTCTTTTTCCATGCTTAAGAGAACAAGATCAAATTGAAACAGGGTAGGTTTTTGTCCTAGTTTCCCTTTATGTGCACCCTGATAATAAATAATGTTTGCATATACTAGTTCCACTGTGGCATTGGGAATTCCCAAGCAGTTTGTTATTGAAGTTACTCATGAGTCATAGTGGAAGGACAAAGTTTTATAGCAATCATGGCAGATCCACTTAGAAAAAGTAACATATGTGATATTATTGACTAACTTCCTTAAGGCATTTTCATTCCAAGCATTTATAACTGATATAACAGTTAAAAAATTAATAACACAATCAGTTTATTATAATTTTGTTGAGCCTTTCCTAACAAATACACAGCAAAAACCTCACATAAATGTCAACAGTTAACACAACCTCCACAGCAAATTTTCTGCTTGTCATACTATACAACTAGTCAGTTTGAAGATTTGGTAAGTTGAAGGGTCAGCTTTCCTGTTGAAGTTGAGGTCCTTGGGGGTTGGAATGCTTTCTTAATGTGTGAAATATGGATCAAGGAGTTTATTCTCTGTAATTTGGAAGTACAAAGATTAGTTAACAACACTTGATAAACTTCATCTCATCAAGTTTCCAGAGAAGGTTTGGATATAAAATACTTCTTATAAACAAAGTCTCCTGATTGGATATGATATAGTGTGTCATTATCTCCTAGAAACTCTTTCATAAAGCATCATTTACAAGTTGATAGTTACAATTCACTTGGGTGATTAGTCCTTTGCAGTACTGAAGTATTGGTTCTTTAATAAGGATGGAGTCCAAACGAACTAAGGGCGATGGCATAAGTATGCCTATAACTATCTCACAAGAGGCTAGGTGATGTTTTTTTAAGGGGGTAGCTCTCAGATTCATCAATACTAATGGTAAACAGTTTGGCAAGGCAATTTAATCATACATATATTTTCCCAATTGGGTTTTTACTATTCCATTAGTTCTTTAAATGAACCCTGAAGATTGTATGCACAATGAAAGTACTAAAATATAGGTTATGCCTTGCCTATAGTTGGAATTGGAGACTCTGTCTCATGAAATGTGTACACTGGTTTCTGTGTAACTCTTTAGAAGCACCTCAAAGAGGTGTTATTTTTTCTAGTAACACTTTCACTACTGCCATGGCAGTTGTTTGATGACAAGAGAAGGCTTCTGCCCAATTTGAATACATGCAGACCATAACCAAAACATATTTGTAATCTCAAAAGGGAGGTAACTGGATAAAACACAATGGAAATACTTCAAAGAGGGCTTCTAGTAGGTCAAATTTTCCTCTTGAAACTTTTATGGGTTTTCCCAGGTTAAACTTTGGACAGGTTGTACATGTGTTATTTACTTGTTCTGCCTCAGAACAGAATTTTACCCACCAATATTGTTTTGCGTATTCAAACATTTTATCATCTGTCCAGTGAGCTAAATCATGGAGTTTTTCTAACAAACACTTTGCTAACGTTTTAGGTAATATAGGTTTTTTCATTGAGACCTTTCCAGAGATCCTTTTGTGTATTTAAATAGTAGTCTTGTTCTTTCATTTATTAATCTAATTGACAAATGCATGTTGTTGTGTATGTCTTGTTATAGTTTCCATGGATTCCTTAGGGGGCATAATGAGAGAGGATGCCAGGGAGGTCATGGGGCATACATTTACACTTAGTTTATAACAAAACCAGGAGTCATAGCTGCTCCTATGATCAGCTAATGCATTTCCTTTTGCCTCTTTAGTATCTTTAGTGCAGTGGGCTGGTACCTTATTAATAGCCATTTCCTTAGGTAATTGAATGGCATTTAGTAATTCATTAACTAGAGCACCATTTTTTTTTTTTTTTTTTTGAGACGGAGTCTCACACTGTTGCCCAGGCTGGAGTGCAGTGGCGCAATCTCTGCTCACTGCAAGCTCTGCCTCCCGGGTTCACGCCATTCTCCTGCCTCAGCCTCCCGAGTAGCTGGGACCACAGGCACCCGCCACCATGCCAGGCCTCGTGATGCGCTCATGACCTCGTGATCCGCCCGCCTTGGCCTCCCAAAGTGCTGGGATTACAGGCGTGAGCCACTGCGCCCGGCTAGAGCACCATTTTTTATGTGATGTCTGGATGAAGTTAAAAACCTCTCTATTCAGACAAGACCATAAGAGACAAAGAGAGTGAGAGAGAGAGAGAGAGACCTCTCTGTTTCCAAAGCATTCCAAAATTATGGTCAACACCAAAAGTCTGTCAACTATCTGTATGTATGTGTGTGTATATATATATATATACATATATATGTTATATATATGTATATATATATGTGTGTATATATATATATATATATATATATCCAGACATCACATAAAAATGGTGCTTTAGATATACATATAAAATAGTGCAGGCCCAAATTATTGCATATAATTTAGCTTGCTAAACACTCATATATGAAGGAAGAGTCCCACCCTCAACTTCATGTTCTTTTGAGGCTATAGCATACCACCTGGTTTGTAAATCTCCATCCTTGTTTTTTAAGTCAGAAGCCATTTGTAAACCATCCAAAATCAGCATTTTTTAAACTGTAATTATTTTAAATCAGGTCTTGATATGGTTATGTGATGGTTAATATTGAGTGTCAACTTGATTGGATTGAAGGATGTAAAGTATTCTTCCTGGGTGTGTCTGTGAGGGTGTTGCCAAAGGAGATTAACATTTCAGTCAGTGGACTGGGAGAGGCAGACCCACCCTCAATCTGGGTGGGCACCATCTAATCAGCTGCCAGCATGGTCAGAATAAAAGCAGGCAGAATAATGTGAAAAGACTAGGCTGGCTTAGTCTCCCAGCCTACATCTTTCTCCCATGCTGGATGCTTCCTACCCTCGAACATAGGACTTCAGCTTTGGAATTCGGACTGGCTTCCTTTTCCTCAGCTTGCAGATAGCTTATTATGGGACATTACCTTGTGATCATGTGAGTCAATACTCCTTAATAAACTTCCCATTATATATGAATCTATCCCATTAGTTCTGTCCCTCTAGAGAACCCTAATACAGGTTATGTGATGGGTATAGGCTGCACAATCACGTTCTAAGAGGCCTTGTAATCCCAGTGGTTAAACATCAGCAGTATTAAGATTGGTGGTTTTAAAGAATTTTATATTATGTGATGAGAGAAAAGTGAACTCATTGTGTGAGGGGGCTTGTAGATAGATTATGAGTATGTTGGGAATTTAAGAGAGTCTCAACAGCATGTGGAACATAAAAGTTTAAGACTTATCCAAAATGCTCTCTGATACTGCCTTGACCGTAAGATAAGTGGCAGAGATAGTATCAGAGACAGGATAGAAAGGACTGAGCAACTGAATCAAGTTTCTAATAGAAATAGTCAAGAGGTCTCTGGCTATTGCCATGTTTCTAGGTGTGAATACCCAAAGCATGCCCCTACTTTTTATACACATATTAATTAAATTCTAAACCATAGTCAGGATATCCCAAAGTACGGGGAAAGTAGAGTGATGTTTTTAAAAATTTTTAAAAAACTTCCTCTATCTCTGCTATTCATTTTATTTATCAGGACTTCCCTTTAATGTAGGGATTTAGCTAAAACAGAAAACTCGGGTATCCATTACCAGTAATATCCAACCAATCCCAATAAATCTTGTAACAATTGAGGAGTTTTAGGTTTGGGGAATTGCTGGACCCCTTTTATTCTTTCTGGGTCTAATCACTTTCCTTTAGCAGATATTAAATCTAGAAACTTAAATGATGGTGGTGTTATTTCTAGTATTTTCTTACTCACTTTATGTCCATGTTCAGCTAAAAAGATTAGTAATATAAAGGAGAACACACTAAAAGATCATCTACATATTTTAGCAAGGAAAACCCATGTTTAAAAGATAGATCTCTAAGATCTTTGCTAAGGGGGTCTGAGAAAAGTATGTAGGACTGTCAGTATATCCCTGAGGCATTACAGTCCAGGTATATTGTTGATTTTTCCATGTAAAGACAAACAAAAATTCTCTGTCTTTATATACTGGCATGCTAAACAAAGCACTACACAGATTCACAACACAAAAGAAAATACTATCCTGAGGAATGAAACAGAAAAGGGTATGGGGATTTGGCACAAGAGGGTGATGGGGAATTACCCTATTATTGATGCTCTAAGATCTTGGACAAAATACCAAAATACCACCTTCTATTTCCAGGCTTTTTTTTTTTTTTTTTTTTTTGAGACATTGTCTCACTCTGCTGCCCAGGCTGGAGTGCAGTGGCACAATCTCAGCTCACTATAACATCTGCCTCCTAGGTTCAAGTGATTCTCCTGCCTCAGCCTCCCATGTAGTTGGGATTATAGGTGTGCATCACCATGCCCGGCTAATTTTTGTATTTTTAATAGAGATAGAGTTTCACTATGTTGGCCAGGCTGGTCTCAAACTCCTGACCTCAAGTGATCCACCCACCTCAGCCTCCCAAAGTGCTGGGATTACAGGCATCCAGGCTTTTGGAGTAGAATAATTGGGGTATTACAGGGATTAGTACAGGGTCTAATCAATCCTCATTTTAAATGCCCTTTGATGATAAAGGTTATACCTTCTATGGCATGTTGTGGAAGAGGATGTTGAGAAAGAGAGGGAAAAGGCTTTTTAAGATCTAACTGGACACCTATGGGCTCATCTGATTTAGTCAATATAATGTCTGCATTATCTGTTGCCCAGGGGACATCTGGGACTGAAAATAAGTACAGGGTCCAGTAGCTAACTTAGAAAGTTATGTAGTAATCATTTTATAGAAAGCTTCCGGTTCTTCCGGTAAGATTGAGAATTCTGAGTAAGACAGACTAAGTTCCTCCTCTTGAGAAGAGGATAGCAGCTTTTATTTTAATTAGAAGTTCCCTACTCATCAGCTATGCTGGTGCATGGCGTACTAGTAAAAATGAATAATCAAGACATAAATTTTGTAGTTTCATGGGCCAAGGAATAGATAATGGTGTTTAACTGGTAGTATCTGAGACTTCTGCCATGGGAAGTTATTGCAGTCCAAGACAACAGACAATTAATTGTGGTGGGGTTTAAGACTGATAGGGTAGGGTTGCTCTAGTGTCAATAAGCATGAAAACTTTTTTATTATTTGCTAGTGGTGACACTTAGACTTCTGAGCTCAAAGGTATTACAGGGAGAGACTTTTTTTTTTTTCCTTTGGATCCCTGTCATTCCTAATCTTCTTCATTCCTAATTCCCCTAATGGGGAATCTAAGGATTTGGAAGTAATTTTAGATGTCAGTTTGGCTTTTAATATTTTGCAATCTTTAACCTAATGTCCAGGCTTTTTGCAATAGTTTTAGACTCCTTTAGAAGAATTCTGAGAGCCTGTATTACTGGTTAATTATTGCAGCTATAAATTCATTATCCATTTAGCTTTTGATTGATGGGCCCTATTTAAGGTTTGAGATAATTGATTAGCCAAACTTACCAAGTATTTATGGTTTCTCAATTTAGCTATGCTCTTTTAGCCAATATGGCTAAATCTTCATCAACACTATTGACAAACGTGGGGCTTACTTTAGTGGCATCACTCTTTTTTGTGAGACAAGAATTTTCTTTGAATATACCTCTAGTCTATTATAATAATCATGAGCTCATTCGCCTTCTCTCTGAATGCCACCCTGAATTATATTCTAAACCACTGGCTTTAGTAAAGCTGTGGGAATAGCTTTAATTATTTTGTCAGCAAATTTTTAAGTTTTTTTTGTATCTTGGGGAAGATTTAAATTTAAATCATCAGAAGGATTTTTTCATCTTGCCATTTTTGCCCAATAGCTTGCTCGTTGTAGCCCTACAAGCAAAGCTATTAGCCAGTATAAATCAGAAAATCCAGGGACGTAAGTTGTGCGCACCATTGTGAATTCCTCCGCTAATCTTAGGGTTTCCTCAATTACCCTGGGAAATTATTTGGCTATCACGCCTAACTCGAAATAAAACTAGAAGGTGTAAGATGCCACCAGTAAATTCCCTTTGTTCTTTGAGCAGTATTTAAAAAGATACGTGAGAATTAGAGCAGGAGTAGGAAAGGCCACTGTGGGGGATTGTCAATTTAGGGGTTTGTAGAACAAGTTTAGGTTCAGCTGCTTAGGTAGCTGTAGAGGAGAGAGGGGAGAAATTTTTGAGTCTGCAAACAGGAGTCCTGCCAAAGAGGGCCATAAGAAGGATGTTGAAGGTGGACTTTCTTCTGAAGATTTTAATTTTAAATCTTTGTTTTCCTTTACCAATTTCAACAGTGTCTTGGAGAGAATGTGTGTTCATGATTTTTTCTTTGGTAGGTTCTGAATACCAATTAAAGTATATCTCACTTACTCTGGGAGGTGAGACCTTTTTTATTTTCAAGATGCTGTCTTTAAAAAAAATGTTCGAATAGCGACCAGCCTGGCCAACATGGTGAAACCCCATTTATACTAAAAATACAAAAATTAGCTGGGCATGGTGGCAGGCACCTGTAATCTCAGCTACTCGGGAGGCTGAGGTAGGAGAATTTCTTGAACCTGGGAGGCGGAGGTTTCAGTGAGCCAAGATCACACCACTGAACTCCAGCCTGGGTGCCAGAGTGGGACACTGTCTGAAAAAAAAAAAAAAAAAAAAAAAAAAGTTTGAATAGCAAGACAGCAAAATAGAAGGTAATCCACTTACATCCCCCAACAACAACAAGAATTCTGCACCAATCTATGGTCAAAAGTGTCTCTGCAGGAATCTTAGGCTTCGAGTAGGAGTCTATGAAACCCTGGTGGAGCCCAAAACTTAGAAGGGTGGTTTAGAGAATGCACACCAACACCCAGGTAGCTAATCTGGCAATCTTGCTCCAAAGTTCAAGCCTGGAATTGGTCCAGTCCTTTAAGGAGCTTAGCTATAGCCCCATTTGGCCTTAAGCCTGGAACCAAAACCAATCTGTTAAGGAGTCCAGAATGAATCTTGCACATTGGTGCCTTGACGTAAAGGCTTGTCTGCCCTCTGACAGAGGTCTCAGCAGTGAACCTGAAAGTTAGCTCATGGCTCTGCTCTAGCCCCACTAAGGTGTGATCCCAGCTCAGAGCTGCTCACACAAGGACCCAGAGGGAGCCTGACAACGTCACCAACCTCCAGCCCACAGCTGATCCTGAAGCGGCCCATTCTCAGCTCCAGCCTGTCCTGCTGCAGTTGAGGAACTATGTGGCCTCGTCAGTGTCCTCCTGGGAGATGTGTGTGCCCCTCTGAGCCAAGGAGACTGAGCTCTCCAGCCTCCATCTCACAACAAATCTGAAGAAGGCCCAGCCTCAGTTACAGCCCCTCTTACTGCAGTCTGGCAACTATCCTGTCTGTGCAGGGACCTGCTGAGAGGCACAGACTTGTCTAAGACAATGTGATAGCCAAGGCAGCCTCCATTCCACAATAGATCCCAAAGGGCCCCGTCTCAGCTCCAGCCCTTCCTATTGCAGTCAAGAAACCACCCCGCTTGTGCAGGTATCTGCTGGGTGATGCAAACTCATCTAAGCCAGTAAGACAGGCCAACTAGGCTCCTCCCCACAGCAGATCCTGAAGGGACCAATCTCAACTCCAGCCCCTCTAGCTACAGCCTGAGACCCATCCTGCCAGTGCAGACACCTGCTGAGAGGCATGCCTGCTGGGCCATTGGTATAGTTTTTGAGACTCAGGTCCCTGAACGGTATTCCCTTATAGGCCCAGTACATTCCTTGAGTCTTCCCCGGTCCATCTGTGCTGGAAAGCCATATCAACCACAGAGTCCTTGTGAGACTTGTGGCAAGCTAAGAGTGTTTCCTTTTGCTGAGACAGCTGCATTGGTCACAGGCTCAGGGAACACAACCATCAGTCTGCTTAGAACCATGGAAGGCCCTCTGAAAAAAAAGCAGACACAAAGCTGGACGGTGAAGACTAAAATAAATACCTAATCCCTCAATGTACAGACATTGTCACACATCCATAAGCATCAAAAACATTGAGGGAAAACACCCTCCCCTAGCCAGTGGAAGCCGTGAAGGACTGTGCCATGAGGAACGGTGCACCCAGGCCCAAATACTATGCTTTTCCCATGGTCTTTGCAAACTGCAGACCAGAAGATTCCCTCAGGTGCCTATGCCAACAGGTCCCTGGGTTTCAAGCACAAAACCGGGCAGCCATTTGGGCAGACACAGAGCTAGTTTCAGGAGTTATTTTCATACCCCAGTGGTGCTGGAACACCAGCGAGACAGAAGCGACACTCCCCTGGAAAGGAGGCTGAAGCCAAGGAGCCCAGTGGCCTAGCTCAGCGGATCACACCCCCACAGAGCCCAGCAAGAAACGATCTACTAGCTTGAAATTCTCGCTGCCAGCACCGGAATCTGAAGTCTACATGGGACACTAGAGCTTGGTGGGGGAAGGGTGTCGCCATTACTGAGGCTTGAGTAAGTAGTTTTCCCCTCACAATGTAAACAAACCCATGGGGAAGTTAAAACTGGCTGCAGCCCTCTGCAGCTAAGCAAAGCCGCTATAGCTAGACTGCCTGTCTAGAATCCTCCTCTCTAGACAGGGCATCTTTGAAAAAAAGGCAGCAGCCCCAGTCAGGGGCTTCCAGATAAAATTCCCATCTCCCTGGGACAGAGCACCCTGGGGGAAAGGGTGGCTGTGGGCAGAGCTTCAGCAGACTTAAGCATTCCTGCCTGCTGGGTCTGTGCAGTGGATCTCCCAGCACAGCGTTCGAGCTCTGCTAAGGGTCAGACTGCCTCCTCAAGTGGGTCCCTGACCACCTTATCTCTTGACTGGGAGACATCTCCCAGCAGGGGTCAACAGACACCTCATATAGGAGAGCTCTGGCTGGCATCTGGTGGGTGCCCCTCTGGGATAAAGCTTCCAGAGGAAGGAACAGGCGCAATCTTTGCTGTTCTGCAGCCTCCACTGGTGATACCCAGGCAAACAGGGCCTGGAGTGGACCTCGAGGAAACTCCAGCAGACCTGCAACACAGGGGCCTGACTGATAGAAGGAAAACTAACAAACAGAAAGGAATAGCATCAACATCAACATCAATAAAAAGGGCGTCCACTCAGGAACCACAACTGAAGGTCACCAATATCAAAGACCAAAGGTATATAAATCCATGATGATGGGGAGAAACCAGTGCAAAAAGGCTGAAGATTCCAAAAACCAGAATGCCTCTTCTCCTTCAAAGGATCACAACTCCTCGCCAGCAAAGGAACAAAACTAGATGGAGAATGAGCTTGATG
Source organism: Symphalangus syndactylus (assembly GCF_028878055.3). Lineage (NCBI taxonomy): Eukaryota > Metazoa > Chordata > Mammalia > Primates > Hylobatidae > Symphalangus > Symphalangus syndactylus. Next base: position 36,194,629 of record NC_072434.2, read on the forward strand.
AATTGGCAGAAGTAGGCTTCAGAATGTGAGTAAACGCAAACTCGTCCAAGCTAAAGGTGCATGTTCTAAACCAATTCAAGGAAGCTAAGAACCTTGAATAAAGGTTAGACAAATTGCTAACTAGAATAACCAGTTTAGAGAAGAATAAAAATGACCTGATGGAACTGAAAAATACAGCATGAGAACTTCATGAAGCATACAGAAGTATTAATAGCCAAATCAATCAAGGATTGGAAGAAAGGATATCAGAGATTGAAGATCAACTTAATGAAATAAAGCGTGAAGAGAGATTGGAGAAAAATGAATGAAAAGGAACAAATGAAGCCTCCAAGAGATATGGGACTATGTGAGAAGACCAAACCTACATTTGATTGGTGCACCTGAAAGTGGCAGGAAGAATAGAACCAAGTTGGAAAACACTCTTCAGGATATTTTGCAGAACTTCTCTGACCTACCAAGACAGGCCAATACTCAAATTCAGGAAATAGAGAACACCACAAAGATACTCCTCGAGAAGAGCAACCCCAAGACACATAATCATCAGATTCACCAAGGTTGAAATGAAGGAAAAAATGTTAAGGACAGCCAGAGAGAAAGTTCAGGTTACCCACAAAGGGAAACCCATCAGACTAACAATGGATCTCGCTGAAGAAACCCTATAAGACAGAAGAGAGTGGCGCCAATATTCAACATTCTGAAAGAAAAGAATTTTCAACCCAGAATTTCATATCCAGACAAACTAAGCTTCCTAAGTGAAGGAGAAATAAAATCCTTCACAGACAAGCAAATGCTGATTTTGTCACCACCAAGCCTGCCTTACAAGAACTCCTTACAAGAGCTCCTGAAGGAAGCACTAAACACTGAAAGGAAAAACTGGTACCAGCAACTGCAAAAACATACCAAACTGTAAAGACCATAGACACTATGGAGAAACTGCATCAACTAACAGACAAAATAACCAGCTAGTGTCATAAAGACAGGATCAAATTCACACATAACAATATTAACCTTAAATGTAAATGGGCTGAATGCCCCAATTAAAAGACACAGACTGGCAAATTGGATAAAGAGCCAAGTCCCATCAGTGTGCTTTATTCAGGAGACCCATCTCAATGCGAAAACACACATAGGCTCAAAATAAAGGGATGGAGGAATATTTACCAAGCAAATGGAAAGCAAAAAAAAAAAAAAAAAAAAAAAAAAAAAAAAAAAAGCAGGGGTTGCAATCCTAGTCTATGATAAAAAATGACATTAAACCAACAAAGATCAAAAGAGACAAAGAAGGGCATTACATAATGGTAAAGGGATCAATGCAACAAGAAGAGCTAACTATCCTAATTATATATTCACCCAATACAGGAGAACCCAGATTCATAAAGCAAGTTCTTAGAGACTTACAAAGAGACTTAAACTCCCACACAATAACAGTGGGAGATATTAACACCCCACTGTCCATATTAGACAATTAATGAGACAGAATATAAACAAGGCTATTCAGGACTTCAACCCAGCTCTGAACCAAGCAGACCTAAGAGACATCGACAGAACCCTCTGCCCCAAATCAATATAAGATACATTCTTCTCAGCACCACATCACACTACTTCTAAAATTGACCACATAATTGGAAGTAAAAAACTCCTCAGCAAATGCAAAAGAACAGAAATCATAACAAACAGTCTCTCAGACCACAGTGCAATCAAATTAGAACTCAAGATTAAGAAATTCTCTCAAAACTGAACAATTACATGGAAACTGAACAACCTGCCCCTGAATGACTACTGGGTAAATAACTAAATTAAGGCAGAAATAAGTTCTTTGAAACCAATAAAGACAAAGACACAACATACCAGAATCTCTGAGACACAGCTAAAGTAGTGTTTAGGGGGAAATTTCTAGTGCTAAATGCCCACAAGAGAAAGCAAAAAAGATCTAAAGTCAACACCCTAACATCACAATTAAAAGAACTAGAGAAGCAAGAGCACACAAATTCAAAGGTTAGCAAAAGACAAGAAATAACTAAGATCAGAGCAGAAATGAAGGAAATAAAGACACAAAAAACCCTTCAAAAATCAAGAAATCCAGGAGCTGGTTCTTTGAAAAGATCCACAAAATAGATAGACCTCTAGACAGACTAAAAAAGAAGAAAGAGAAAAGAATCAAATAGATGCAATAAAAAATGATAAAGGGGACATCATCACTGATCCCACAGAAATACAAACTACCATCAGAGAATAATATAAACACCTCTATGCAAATAAAACCTGAAAATGTAGAAGAAGTGGATAAATTCCTGGACACATACACCCTCTCAAGTCTAAACCAGGAAGAAGTCAAATCCCTCAATAGACCAATAACAAGTTCTGAAATTGAGGCACTAATTAATAGCCTACTGACCAAAGAAAGTCCAGGACCTGACAGATTCACAGTTGAATTCTACCAGAGGTACAAAGAGGAGCTGGTACCATTCCTTCTGACACTATTCCAAACAATAGAAAAAGAGGGAATCCCCCATAATTCATTTTATGAGGCCAGTATCATCGTGATATGAAAACCTAGCAGAAACAAACACACAAAAAAAATTTCAGGCCAATATCCCCGATGAACAGTGATGCAAAAATCCTCAATAAAATACTGGCAAACCACATGCAACAGCACATCAAAAAGCTTATCCACCATGATCAAGTCAGCTTCATCCCTGGGATGCAAGGCTGGTTCAACATATGCAAATCAATAAAGGTAATCCATCACGTAAACATAACCAATGACCAAAACCACATATTATCTCAATAGATGTGGAGAAGGCCTTCAATAAAATTCAACACCCCTTCATGCTAAAAACTCTCAATAAACCCCGTCATGCTAAAAAACTCTCAATAAACTGATGGGATGTATCTCAAAATAATAAAAGCTATTTATGAGAAACCCACAGCCAATATCATACTGAATGGGCAAAAACTGGAGGCATTCCCTTTGAAAACCAGCACAAGACAAGGATGCCCTCTCTCACTACTCCTATTCAACATAGTGTTGGAAGTTCTGGCCAGGGCAGTCAGGCAAGAGAAACAAATAAAGGGTATTCAAATAAGAAGAAGGAAAGTCAAATTGTCTCTGCAGATGACATGATTGTATATTTAGAAAACCTCATCATCTCAGCCCAAAATCTCCTTAAGCTGATAAGAAACTTTAGCACAGTCTCAGGATACAAAATCAATGGGCAAAAATCACAAGCATTGCTATACACCAATAATAGACAAACAGAGAGCCAAATCATGAGTGAACTCCCATTCACAATTGCTACAAAGAGAATTAAATACCTAGGAATACAACTTTCAAGGGATGTGAAGGACCTCTTCAAGAAGAGCTACAAACCACTGCTCAATGAAATAAGAGAGGACACAAACAAATGGAAGAAAATTCCATGCTCATGGATAGGAAGAATCAATATCGTAAAATGGTCATACTGCCCAAAGTAATGTATAGATTCAATGCTATCCCCATCAAGCTACCATTAACTTTTTTCACAGAATTAGGAAAGACTACTTTAAATTTCATATGGAACAAAAAAAGACCCTGCATAGCCAAGACAATCCTAAGCAAAAAGAACAAAACTAGAGGCATCATGCTACCTGACTTCAAAGTATACTACAAGGCTACAGTAACCAAAACAGCATGGTACTGGTACCAAAACAGAGAGAGACCAATGGAACAGAACAGAGGCCTCACAAATAAAACCACACATCTACAACCATCTGATCTTTGACAAACCTGACAAAAACAAGAAATGAGGAAAGGATTCCCTATTTAATAAATGGTGTTGGGAAAACTGGCTAGCCATATGCAGAAAACTGAAACTGGACCCCTTCCTTACACCTTATACAAAAATTAATTCAAGATGGATTAAAGACTTAAATGTAAGACCTAAAACCATAAAAATCCTATAAGAAAACTTAGGCAATACCATTCAGGACATAGGCATGGGCAAAGACTTCATGACTAAAACACCAAAAGCAATGGCAACAAAAGCCAAAATAGACAAATGGGATCTAATTAAACTAAAGAGCTTCTGCACAGCAAAAGAAACTATCATCAGAGTGAACAGGCAACCTACAGAATGGGAGAATATTTTTGCAATCTATCCATCTGACAAAGGGCTAATATCCAGAATCTACAAAGAACTTAAACAAATTTACAAGAAAAAAACAAACAACCTCATCAAAAAGTGGCCAAAGGATATGAACAGACACTTCTCAAAAGAAGAGATTATGCAGCCAACAAACATATGAAAAAAAGCTCATCATCACTGGTCATTAGGGAAATGCAAATCAAAACCACAACGAGATACCATCTCATGCCAGTTAGAATGGCGATCATTAAAAAGTCAGGAAACAACAGATGCTGGAGAGGATGTGGAGAAATAGGAAAGTTTTTACACTGTTGGTGGGAGTGTAAATTAGTTCAACCATTGTGGAAGACAGTGTGGCAATTCCTCAAAGATCTAGAACTATAAATACCATTTGACCCAGTGATCCCATTACTGGATATATACCCAAAGGATTATAAATCATTCTACTATAAAGAAACATGCACATGTATGTTTATTGTGGCACTGTTCACAATAGCAAAGACTTGAAACCAACCCAAATGCCCACCAATGATAGGCTGGATAAAGAAAATGTGGCACATATACACCATGGAATATTATGTAGCCATAAAAAAGGATGAGTTATGTCCTTTGCAGGAACATGGATGAAGCTGGAAACCATCACTCTCAGCAAACTAACACAGGATCAGAAAACCAAACACCGCATGTTCTCACTCATAAGTGGGAGTTGAACAATGAGAACACATGGACACAGGAAGTGGAATGTCACACACTGGGGCATGTCGGGGGGTGGGGGCCTAGGAGAGGGATAGCATTAGGAGACATACCTAATGTAGATGATGGATTGATGGGTGCAGCAAAACACCATGGCACATATATACCTATGTATGAAACCTGCACGTTCTGCACATGTACCCCAGAACTTAAAGTATAATTATAATAAAAAAATACAAAAAGTAGCCAGCAATGGTGCTTCATACCTCTAATCTCAGTTACTTGGGATGCTGAGGCATGGGAATCACTTGAACCCAGGAGGCAGAGGTTGCAGTAACCTGATATCTCATCACTGCACTCCAGCCTGGGCAACAGAGTGAGATCCTGTCTCAAAAAAAAAAAAAAGAAAAGAAATAGGGTGAGATGGAAGGATCACTTGAGCCCAGGAGTTCAAGGTTGCAGTGAGTTGTGATCACACTGTTGAATTCTAGCCTGGATGACAGAGCACAATCCTGTCTCTAAAAATAATAGTAATAATAATAGTAATTTTCCAAACCTAGAAAAATATATAAATATTTAACTACAGGAAGGTCAAAGGTCATCAGTCAGACTACCCAATAAGAATACCCAAAGGTATATTGTAATCAAACTCACACATCAAAGACAAAGAGGATTCTGAAAGCAGCAAGAAAAAATAAGCAAATTAATGTATAGGGAGATCCAATACACCTGACAGCAGACTATGCAGCAAAACCTGAAAAGCCAGGAGTGGGTGGGACAATATATTCAGAGTGCTGAAGGAAAAAAAACAAAAACAAAAAAAAACAACCCTGCAAACCAAGAATACTATAGCCAACAAAACCATCCATCAGGAATAAAAGTGAGATAAGGACTTTCCCAAAAAAAGCTAAGGGAATTTATTACTACCAGACTTGTTCTAAAATAAACAATAAAGGGAATTCTTCAAACCAAAATAAAAGGATGCTACCATGATTGTTACACTGATACTGTAATCATGATGTGTAAACCACTAATATTTTTACTAAGACCAAAAGATAAAACTATTAAAAATACTAATGACTATAACGATTTGTTAAGAGATTGGCAATATAAAATGTAAATTATGACATCAAAAATTCAAAGTGTGAGGGGAGAAGGGAGTTATTGTGTAAAGGAATTTTTATTGTAGTTAGTTTGTAAAAGTAAACAGACGAAGATGTACTAGGCAAATGCTAATCACAAGAAAACTGAGTCATATTGATAAAATATAAAACAGGCTTATAAGAAATATTGGTAGGGATAGACAACAAGAGTAGCAATGGAACTTAAACTTAAGCTAAATGGCCTCTTTCTTCTGCTAGTCTATGTAATAGTCCCAATATTTTCAGACTTTCTTCCCCTTTCTCAGTGCCCCCAATGAAAAAGCCATTGAATTTCTACTTCCTTTCCTCCTGTTTTGCTTGTGTACTCTCTTCACTCATGGTAGTTTTTAATCCTTCTTTCACTGAAAATTTCATGAGTTTTTCATGATTATGATTCATCAGTCCAGAAATAAGTTACAGGAATCAATATTTTCATAAAGATTCCAACGGAATTCTAATGTGCATCCAAGATTGAGAACTGCTGGCCTACAGTAACTGAAGGGGAAGCACTGAAGTCTTCTGCTCTTGTGGGTCTCACCAAATGTACTTCCTAAATAAAAAATAATAGTCATAATAATAGTAACAGAAAGATATAAATATTTAAGCATGGGAAGGTCAATCAATCAGAATCAACCCAAATAAGAATAACTGAAAGTATATTATAATCAAACTCACAAAGGTCAAAGACAAAGGGAGGATCCTGAAAGCAGCAAGAGAAAATAAGCAAACAACATATAGGGAGATCCTATTTGAAGCACTGTGTTTTGCTGCCGCCCAGTTCCTCATGATCCATCCTCACCCTCAATTCTGCCACTCTGAACTTGGAGAAATTTACAGGGCTCTGCAAGGGACTCCAACCTTTCCCAGGTGAGCTTTGCTTGAAATTAAGTGGATTTAAGTTTGGTCAGTCTAAATGTTCTCCAAGCCTGTTCTACATATTGTAGCCAGAGCCTTCTTTCTGACCTCAATCTAGTATCCTTCTGCCCCACTACCTAACGTGTACCCTTCAATGGTCTTTCATAGCCTTTAAATAAGGTGCAAATTCTTTGACTTGGCTTATAAAGCCCTCCTTGATCTGGACCTTGCCTTCCTATCCAGACTCAGCTCCTACCACTAGTTCCCTCAAATGTGATGTGCCAGTAATATGGATCTTCATTCTTTCTTTACACTGATTGTGCTTTCTAGTCTTATGTCTTACATATGTTTCCTCTCCTTAAAACTCAATTGGCCCTCCTCCCTCCACTGCCCTTGACTACCCCTCCCCTTCTACTCTTTACCTGCCTAAGTCTAACTCCCCATTCAGCTCTTAATATATATTTTACTCCCTGCAGATGGCCCTGAACTTCTAGGATAGATTCCACTGTTTCCAAGCAACCCAACATCTGTATTTTTGAACATTAATCTGACTTACAATTAAATCATTGTAAAGTACTATTTGTCTGTCTTCTCTCCCAGACTCTAACTTCCAGGAGGGCAGAGATAAGTGTGGCTTGCTCATTTCTGGCTGTCCAGCAATGAGCACCACACTGGAAATGAGGGGAATGCTCAACAAATATTGAATGAATGAATGAATGGTTACCTGATGGGTAAAGTTTCTAGCTTTGCCTACCTAGTTCCCTTTCCCCATTCTCAGACCCTGCAAATACTGAAGCTTAGGTGAGTTAAAAGGCAGAGAATTTACGATGTGAGTCAAATTTGAGTAGACAAACTTTTCTGAATAAAATGGCATGAGAAGTGCTAACAAGAGGTTAATCTTCAGTGAGAAATCGTTGATTGTCTTAGATGCTCTGACGCGAAGCCAGTTCATACTGAAGGCTTCTGTTCCTCCCCCTTTCATCCTGAGGATACAAATCCCTGTGCTTTGCTTATAGTAGTTGTTTACATAGTCCATCTAGATATATTTTTACTTTTTAAAATTATATAAATCCTTCTCTCTTGTGCCTTCCATAGCATCTTATGTATTGCAAGTAAACCTTTGCTAATGATAGTATACTATCTGCTGTCCACTTCATATGGCAAACCTGGTCATTTGTCTGGAATGAAAGTTTTGTCTCTACAAACTTATATGCCAAGCATGTCAATTACCCTTGATTCATTCCACACTCATTCATTGCCCTTCTCAAAATAGCTCTTAGAAGCTCACTCTTCTCATAAGTAAATAGAAGAATTCCAAGAAGTAGAATGAAACAGGGAAGAGAATTCAAGTGAAGCATGATCATAAAACACCCACACATCAACAACATGCTATTACTCCCTCAGATACACATGATCATTGTCTCTTAAAAGCAAAACAAACAAAAACAAAAAGTCCAGGTTAACTGTCCTTAAAATAATGTCTCAGAAATCCTACCATTTTTTCCCAGAAATATTTCTGTCATAGAGTCTGATAAATTCCACATTACTTTTCATTGTAAATATGAATAAAATATCACTGCTATACATTGAGACAAAAAATCTTTGTTAATTCTATTTTAATTAAAACATCATGAATGTTTAATAAAAAAAATTATATATGCTACTTACATATCCTATATACCCTAAATAACAGGATAACCCATATAACTTTTTTAAATGTTAAAGGGAATAATTCAATGCAAAAAAAAAAAAAAACATTGTGACCAAAAAAGAGAACGGACGTGAGGCCGGGAGCGGTGGCTCAAGCCTGTAATCCCAGCACTTTGGGAGGCCGAGGCGGGCGGATCATGAGGTCAGGAGATCGAGACCATCCTGGCTAACACGGTGAAACCCTGTCTCTACTAAAAATACAAAAAATTAGCCGGGCGTGTTGGCGGGCGCCTGTAGTCCCAGCTCCTCGGGAGGCTGAGGCAGGAGAATGGCCTGAACCCGGGAGGCGGAGCTTGCAGTGAGCCGAGATCGCGCCACTGCACTCCAGCCTGGGTGACACAGCAAGACTCCGTCTCAAAAAAAAAAAAAAACAAAAAAACAAAAAGAGAACGGACGTGAATGCCTAATGAGCCAAAAGTATATCCTATGGCTCAAAAAGTAACTAGAAAAACCCTAAATTGACAATGATACATCAGAAAAATACAAGTAAACTCAGTAAAATCTCAAATATAGCTAAAACAATAACTAAACTGAACAGTTAAGAATTGTGAAACATTAAGCTAAAGGCATTTCTATGTGCACCACACTAGTGTTCTATACTGAGACTGTAATATCCCAAGATAAAGGAATTTTTGTACCTGAAAATTCACACTTAGTAACAGAATTTACTAGCTGGAAACAGACTAGATGATGAGCTAAAACTTATATGAAAGTTACATGGAATTGTGGGACTATCAAAAAGTTCAAACCACTATATTCAGCCTCTCCTTTTAATGGACATTTCTATTTCAGAGTAGACAAATGGCTCTAATTCTCCATTCATCACAAAAAAATTCAGGAATTAAGGTCATTATTCTTATGAACTCCCAATTTAGAGAACATGTGCTTCCAATCTTCCAATATAGGGAGATTTCTGCCAGTGTTTCCAGAAAAAAAATTATATGCACATGTAATTGTTTATACTGTCTTACACTGTTTATATCCCACTCATTTCCTCCTTTCACTCTTAGCTCCGTTCTAGCCATGAGCATATGTTACTAATAGCTCAGTACCATGTTATGCTTTTTTTGGCTAGGGCATCTTCTCTTGCCATGGGCCTCAATCAAAACCGGAAGTCTTTCTAGTCACCTGGCAAATGGCAAAAGCATGATAGACAGGTGGGTATATGCTCATTCCAAGGCATATCAAGTGTTGGGACTCTTTGCCAGTGGTACAAGGCCCAAAGTACTGTAAATTGTTTTTCCCCTTGGTGGGGATACCTTGACATCTTCCAGATGTTCTTTTAGTGTTACAGCAGAATCTAGTATCAAGGTTATCTGGCCTTCCTTTCATTCAAGGGAATCTGATCCTGTAAACAAGTAATTTTAGGAACTGGTTAAGGGATCTGATCACGACGTTTTTCTTTTCATGGCTTACGGCTTGTTTGTTAGACCGGGAGTTCTTGTTTCTTTTATGTTATGTGGTTGCTCTACTCCCAATTTTTTCCTAGGGAACTCATCCACAATCAATTAGAAGGAGCCAGATAGTTTTTCCAGGCAGGCCAGTCTGGTGATCATGCCAAACCACTGCCTGTGAAGGTCTTGCCTGCTCTGTCCCACTCCCATGGTACTGCTCACTGTAAATTAAGTATTTCATAACAGAATTTCTGGACTAGAGAGAACAGTATTTTAAACAGATGTTTTCAAACAGTTGTTTTAAAGATACTTGTGTTTTCTTCAATATGTATTTCAGGTGTTTGCTGAATAGGCTATCCTCTAGACCCTTTAGATTTGACTATGTCTATAATTTCTAAAGTTAAACATTTCTATTATTCTAACATCTCAACTTTCTTTGACACCTGAATGCATTTTCATGTTTCAATTTATGTGTATGTGTTAACTAAGACAAAAATAACTGTTACAATCAACTTAGCTAGTCTATTTTATACAGAATCTCTGGTATATTAACCACATTGACAAATTCAGTAAAACTAAAATCATGCTGCACTCTCCTTGGCCAAGCCTCCATAAAATCTATTCCCACATATATTTTCCACTTTAGGATTAACATACATTGGCGTTTTCCTGCTTGCCATTCTTTTGTTGTGCAAAATTTCATTTTCCAAGATTGATTTTGGACTCTGAGGCATGTCAGGGTATAATTCTAATTAAAGATTTATGGATGAAAATATGTGGGGCATGAGCAAGACTGTTGACTTTTTCTCAATGTGAACTCCCTCAGATGAAGCTACATGGGCATGTACCAGCATGAAAACAAACTAGCTTTCTGAATAACAAAGAAGTGTCACCTTTCTGTCAAGAAAGGCTCAGTGGGGACTTAGAGGGGTTTGGGGATTTGAATTACTCTGATGCCTTGGGTTTACTTTTTCCTAATTGATGCACTAACTTTCATGTAAGAAATACAGCAAATTTTGATAGTAGTCATTTTTGCTGTTCACAAAAAATTTTCAATTCTTATACTGGATGGAATTGTACATTCTTGCCCCCTTGAAATTACTAAAGTACCTATGACTTGCTTTAGCCAAAGATAGATGAGCAAATGTGACCTCTCTCACTTCCTTTAGATGCCTTAAGAGCCAGTGCACAATTCCTCACACTTCCTTTCTTTCCCTTTGCCACAATGACCAGCAATGCCCCAGATAGTCACTGCTGCATCAGGCTGGGTCCTGCAGTAAGGATGATGCAGAGCAGAACTGCCAACCAACCTGCAATGGATACGCAGTACAAGTGAGAAATAAATTCTTAATGTTTTAAGCCACTGACATTATGGAGTTATTTTGTTACCACAGTGTAACCCAGCCCATCCTGACTGATATGACTGTGAATTCAACTGGTGATTAAACACTGAGTTTAAATCTTGGCTCTCTCAGTTCAATATGTACAAGATATAGGAGATATTTTCAACAACTTTACATAAAGTCCCTAGGTTTACATCCATTTTTAAAAATGATATTTTAATATCTTGGGCTTATCATTTTTTTGCTTTTATTCTTCCAATGCCATCAGAAGGAGCCTCCTTACACTGCTGTTTTTGAATTCCTCACAACCATTATGTTATTTCATGGTAGAACTAGTCTAAGCCTTCAAACTTTATCTTTTAGATATTTTTTCCCAAGTGACTGTAGGTGATAACTCGCCTAGCCTCATTATCACAGGGCGTCATACTTGATATCTCACCCTTCCATCAGGATCTTTATCCTAAGATTCCTCATCACGACGTCCCTTGCTTAAAAGCAGCAGAAACTGACTTTACCGTAAACAAAAGGGAGTCTATTAGAAGGATATGGGCCTCTCAGAGAAGACAGGAAGGTAGGGGACCAGAATTGATATGGGAAAGAAACCAAGGGAACTCTGGAAGACAAGGGACAAAGAAGCAGGAGATAATAACTATCTTAGAGCTGCAATAGTGGTTGCTTTCATGAAAGACTTTTGGCTGTTCTCTCTGTCCTTGTTTCACTTGCTCAGACCTCAAAGCCTTGGCGAAAACTTTCCAATTAGTGGAGCTTAAATTACAAGCTTACCCACTAGCATTTTGAAGAAGTGGGAAAGAATCGTTCTGACCCATTAAAGTTACAGGCAGAGGTGGGCCTGAAATTCCCTCCTAACACAATTATACACAATGAGAGAAAGGTAAATCCTCAGCTAAATCAGAGTTCTACTAGAAAGAAGAATAGATGCTAATCAACACCACCACCGAGAAAAAATAGTTGTTCGCTAGAAAGTGAGAAAAGGAGAGAGTAATATGGTCCTTAATAAAAGAGAGTTTTATAGCTTCATTATGTTGTCAGGTTATTGTAAGAACTCAGGAAGTATTCACTTATCAAATGCATTTCTTTCATGCAGGGTCATGTAGTTGAAGGCACTTGAGAATAATACAAACCTTAATTCAAACCAGGGTCTATCATCAAGTGGATGCTTTGGGGCAAGTTCCTTAACCTTTTTGCATCTCTGTTACCCCCGAGAGTTGTCTAGGGATTCTGAGTTAATATGTATAGAATGCCTGACACATATCCTGCACTAAATAAACATTAGTTTTCATCCCCTGTGTATTAGTCAGGGTTTGTCAGAGGAACAGAACTAATAGAATGTGTGTGTGTGTGTGTGTGTGTGTGTGTGTGTGTGTGTGTGTGTATACCATAGACAGATAGACCGATAGATAGATTAATTTCATATATAAAGAGATTTATTTTTAAGGAATTGGCTCACATGAGAATAGAGGCTAAAAAGCCCAAAATCTACAGGGCGGGCCAGCAGAGACCCAGAGAAGGGCCAGTGCTACAATTCAAGTCCAAAGGCCATCAGGCTAAAGACTCAGGAGGGAGCCCGTATTGTAGTTCAAATATAAAAGTAGCCACCTGCAGAATTCCATCTTGCTCAGAGGAGGTGAGTCATTTGTTCTATTCAGGCCAACAACTGATTAGATATGGGCCACCTTTATCATGGAGGACAATCTGCTTTACTCAAAGTTCACCAATTTAAACATTAATCTCATCCCAAAACACCCTTATAGAAATATCCAGAATAATTTGTGACTACATATCTGAGTACTGTGGCCCAGCAAGTTGACATATAAAGTAAGCCATCTCACCCTAAGAGATGTTACTATTCCACAAGATAGTCTATCTTTTTCTGGATTCAGCAAAGCACTTCATATTCTGTTAAAACTAGTTGGAAAAAGGTGCCTGAGATTGGACCTATTGTAGTGATAGGGGTGGCAGGCGTGAGATATGAAATAGCAGTTCCCAGAGGTCGAGTACTCAAGTTTTAGAAAAGGCTGACTCTCAAGGAGTTCTTTGCTATAGCAAGAAAAAGGTAAGGCTGGACTCCAAAGAAAATGGTAATATCACCAACACCAACTTCTATCAGCAAATCTTTAACCGATTTAAAAAAAAAAAATGAGCTCATTATCTGCAAGCTTGTGACTGAAGAAGACAAATGGCTTTAGGTAACATGGCACATACCAAGAGATGAACAAATATTCACAAACGAGATTCTCATGAAACACATTCCCCAGGCTGAAAAAGCAGGTAGGGTTCACAAGAGGCTCCTGGATGACCACTGTAGTTGGACTGTGTCTCTCAAATTTCACGTGTTGGAAACTTAATCCCCAATGTGACAGTATTGAAAGATAGGACCTGTAAGAGTTACTGGATCATGAGAGCTCCTTCTTCATGAATAGATTAATGCATTCATGGATTAAGGAATTAGTGAGTTATCATGGTGGATGAACTGGAGGCTTTCAAAGAAAAGGAAGAGAGATCAGAGCAAGCGTATTACCACATGCCTCCCTATTGCCATGTGATGCTCGGGATTCTTCATGGTACCCACCAGAAAGAAGGCCCTCAACAGATGCACTCTCTCAACCTTGGACTTCCCAGGTTTCATAACTGTCAGAAATACATTTCTTTTCTTTATAAATTACCCAGTTTCAAGTCTGTTATAAACAACAGAAAATGGTCTCATAAAATGACTATGCTGAGGCCACTAGTGCTTTGAGAAGCAGCTATAGGCCAAGAAGGAAAAGATTATCCAGACCTTGTCCAAAAAGATAGAGATTAAGAAATATATCTCCTCCTCTTTTATCTGTACCTAGTGGCTTCATCAACAATAGATGATATATATTAAAAAAAAAAAAAAAAAAAAAAAACCAAGCTTTTATCAGGGGGAAATGGTTAAGGCAAAGAAACAAAATATCTAAGAAATTTAATAATATAAGTGATCAAAATAATACCACTAAATGAAAATTAATGTAATATTTGAATTTAACCACATGAAATTGCTATTTCTTTTTTACCACTTTTAACCTATGAAAATGGCAATTTCTTATGCTTCTGTTTAATATTATGAGGCCAGGTGCCATGGCTCATACCTGTAATCCCAGCACTTTGGGAGGCCTAGGCAAGCGGATCACCTGAGGTCAGGAGTTCAAGACCAGCCCGGCCAATGTGGCAAAACCCTGTCTCTAATAAAAATACAAAAATTAGCCAGTGTGGTGGCAGGTGCCTGTAATCCCAGCTACTCAGGAGCCTGAGGCATGAGAATTGCTTGAAACCTGGAGGCAGAGGTTGCAGTGAGCTGAGATCCTGCCACTGCATTCCAGCCTAGGCGATAGAGTGAGACTCTGCCTCAAATAAATAAATAAATAAATAAATAAATAAGAGTCAACGCCGACACAGTGGCTCACTCCTGTAATCCCAGCACTTTGGGAGGCCGAAACGGGCAGATCATTTGAGCCCAGGAGTTAGAGACCAGCCTGGCCAACACAGCCAACATGGCAAAACCCTGTCTCTACTGAAAATACAAAAATCAGCTGGGCATGGTGGCACACACCTGTAATCTCAGCTACTCGGGAGGCTGAGGCAACAAAAATCACTTGAACTTTGGAGGCGCAGGTTGCAGTGAGCTGAGATTGCACCACTGCACTCTAACCTGGGTGACAGATTGAGACTCTGTCATAAAAAAAAAAAAAAAAAAAAAAAAAAAAAAAAACAAAGAAAAGGGATAAGAGTCAAGGTGAAGCAAACAGGCAAATCCTGTCCTGTAAGTTATATCATCATTCCAAGTCCAAGGGAATATAGTCGATAATTGTGAAAGGGAAGCAGAATTAAATATTTTAAATGTTGACAATTCAATAATATAATATCACGGCCTTGAAATCTACTAGAGCTAGTAGAACAACTAAATATGATGCTGATGCAGAATGTAATGTGTATCAGACACATTTCTACAATAGAAAGAACCGCTCTCCTTTCTCTTATAAGCAGGGAAAGCGGTTTGGCATGGCAAGAACAAGATTCTTTGTGGGCTTGGGGATTGGGGATTAGAGGAGAATAACATATGTTTGTGTATGTATATGTAGGTGTAAATGTGTGTGCATTTGTACATATAGATATAGGAGTATGTATATTTATGTGCATAGATGTGTATGTGTGTAGATGTGTGTGAAGTAAAATTTTCCAGTCATAATGTGAACAAGATTCTAAAGAAGTGAAAGCTTATGCCTCATTACCTCATTCCTGGAGTTCTACATGATGTCCTAAGTTCTCCTAAGGACATAAAAGGCAGTTGCAGAATTTAGTTTCTTTCTTCTGAACAGGAAATAGCATGAAGTCTGAACCAAGTCCATTTTCCTCCTTTCACCTTCTCCTTGCCAGTTCTTCCCTCCTTCTTTTCCTATCTCCCTTTCAAGAAATATGGGAGCAGGTAAAACCTCACATAAGGGAGGTTCTGGCTGCCCTGTTGCTCCTGATCCAGTCAATTAATGATTTTTGCATGTTCTCCTTTGGCCTATGACTTCTTCTAAAAAGTGATGCACTGGTTTCCCATAGTTCATGGAACCAATTTAACTGTTTTGCTTGTCTAGCTTTGCTTTTAGTTTTTCTCAGTTAAATAAGGAGGCTTACTATGGAAATTGTTATATTAATCAAATAATTAATTTACAAAGCCTAAAATCTTGAATCTAAGAAACTCTTAAATGCCACATCTGTTTTATGATAGTAGAAGATTTTAAAAAATTTTAAAGAAAAAAAAAACACATCATGTTTCCCCAAAGCACTTATTATCTAGGCTTATACTTCATAAAGATCTTTTAAGCTTTGCAGGTATCATTCACATACCTAAAGACTAGATTTGGGAAAGTAAAGGATGACCAAAGTCCAAGAAAAAATCCTTGATCTGGATAATTCTACAATGTTTTGGAAGCAGTACAAAGAAAAATGCAAAATCCTGCTGTTGGACTACAATGCCCAGGAAATGAGCCTGATGACAGCCTTCATCACCTCATTTTTAATTCATGTTATTAGAGAATATTTTACAAAAGTAATTTTGAATTAATTCAAAGTATAATAAATTCAAAAGAGGCAAATTTATATTTATTTCAACAAGTATTTAGCATCTACTAAATGTCAACTACTATCAGAAAAAGAAAATTAGTATAAGAGAGTAAAGCTTTAAGGAGTTAAAATGTTTTCTGGGAAGTAGAAACTCCAATTTTGGTAGCAGCCCTATAAAACCTTGGTTCACAAAGTTCCACCAAAGCTAGACATTCCAACATACTTAACTCATGGCTTTTGAGACTGCTTTAAAAATACCTATGCTAGAAACATGAACACACCTACAAAAGTAAGGAGGAAGTACCCATCAAAGAAACGTGGGTACTTGTGGACCCTTACTTAGGTTTCACAAATATTGGAAAAAACAACCACCTGAAGTTCAGGGAGGACAGAAATGAGTGTTCTCTGAACTAGTTTGTCTCAACAAGCATGCATTTCAACCCCCAACTTGTGGGGGTTCCTGTGGTCATCATGACCCTGGATCCTAGATCAGGATCCTGAGATCACTCAGCCAACACTGCCTCCCCAGAAATCAGTCCCCTTTGGCATAACTACACTGGCAGTACTTGATTCTACTACTACTACTACTGGTTTCAGAACATGATGAGTTGTCCAGTAGATTCTTTTCCCCTCTCATTTCACAGATTTCTAACACAGCACACCATTCTATTCTAATGGGCATGCATTGTTGGAAGTTTGACACTGGAGGCTAGGTGCTCCAGTTCATGCCTGTAATCCCAGCACTTTGGGAGGCCAAGGTGGGTGGATTACCTGAGCTGAGGAGTTTGAGACCAGCCTGGGCAACATGTCGAGACCCCATCTCTACAAAAAATACAAAAAATTAGCTGGGGGTGGCGGCATGTACCTGTGGTGCCAGCTACTTGGGAGGCTGAGGTGGGAGGATTGCTTGAGCCAGGGAGGTGGAGGTTGCAGTGAGCTGAGATCACACCACTGCACTCCGACCTGGGTGAAAGAGTGAGACCCTGTCTAAAAATAAGAAAAAAGAAGAAAAAGAAAATTTGACATTGGATGTAAAGAAATAGAGATGGCTTGCTTCTCTTATCAGCGAAAACATGTTTTTATTCCCTGAATAAATAGAACAAATGAAACCAAAGATTTGGCTTTTATCCTTGGCAGCACTACGTATAAAGGAGAATATATGCATGTGTGTGTATTTATATACATTTATATGCATATTTATATACATATAAATACAAATATATATTTCATAGATATTTGTTTCATACACATACACACACACACACACACATAAATAACAACTCAAGGAAAATCAGAGGACCAAAAAATAATAACATCGTGTTGAATAAAAAGTCCTATGGGAAACAAGGTAAAAGAATGCCCAAAATTGTATGAAATGAATATAAGAAGCCTTCCTGGAGGAAGGGAAGTACATTCAAGATAGAGAACATAGGATGTGCAAGAAGGCATGGAAATAGCATTTATTAAGTTTTAGGTCATCTTAACTTTTACATTCTTAACAATATAGCAGTTCCATAATAATATAATATAATAAATTCTGGGAAAGGGTATTTATTTACCTACATTTTATTATGATTTGATAGAGAAGGAAAATAGGTATCATACAGATACAGAAAAAAAATTTCTGTAGTAGTTTGGATTATGAAATCTAGATTTTAAATGAAATCAATATTGGCAACATGTAAGCCTAAACTCGCATAAATGTCACTTAAACTTATAGCATTGCCACAACCTTAATTTGAGAAAAATGTTTGGAGTTTCCCTTTTGACTTAAAAGTAATATTTCACTCCTCTTCCTTCCTTCTTAATACTTTAAAAATCTAGAAACGGTTATGTTTTATGCTTTAGAAAAAATAGATGATTGTGAGACACAAATTTGATCTTACTATATGGATGAACACTGTAATGGTTAGAACAGTCCAAAGTGAGGTTGGACAGCCATAGGATAGAATAAACCTCCATTACTAGAAATGTTAAAAAATAAACTAGACAACAATTTAGAAGGGTCAAGTGGATTTTTAAGGACCCTTCTAACTTCAATGCCACGGTTCAACAACTTTCGGGGAAAGCTTTCCATATTTATGCAGCATCTTCAGTAGAGGTAAAATTTTCACTTTCTTCCAGCAATGAATTTTGTCCTTCCCAAGACCACAGACAGGGCTTCATTCACTTGCTTAGTATTTTGCAAAGTTTGGCTCTGGAAGCATCCACATCACAAGCTCTGCAATGTTTACTAAACTTTCAGATTCCTGGGCCACACCTCAGAACTACAAAAAAAAAGAATCTTTATGGGTGAGCCCGGAAATCTGCATATTTAACAAGCTTTCCAAGTGACTGATGTACTCACTGCAATTTGTGAGCCATTGCTCTAATCCTTGACATTCCTACTGAAAAGACAGACCAGTAAGAATTACTTGGAGTTATGATTGCTGTTATATAGTTATTTGTTCCTTAAGGAGTGAGTTAAGCTCACAAGCGTTTTGGACACTATTTAAGAATCTGACCACCTTTGGAGAATAAACTTGCAGCACGTAAAATCTTCTTTCACCTCTTCATTGCAACAGACAATTTTCTGTTTTCATGAGCATTCCAATTACTAAAAATAATCTTTCCCAAATCCTTTGTCTCACCAAAGAACATCAAGTGAACAAAGCCTCACTTATCAGCAATGTTTGCTTAAGATATGAATCTATGAGTACTTTAGCTGCTTTAGTTTCTATTTGATATTTAAAAAGAACACAGTATTCAAATCACATTGGCAACCTAAACCACAGAACTCAAGTTAAGAAACCCAAGGGAATCATCTGAATTTTACTGTAAAAATAATAACTATTTGGTTGTACACCAACCCATAACTACTCTACCATTTGTCTTATGGTGTAAAATCACATAAGCAAATTTGAAGATTTAAAAATCTCACCTTCCATTTCTTCCATCACAATGTTCTTTAAAAGATCATGAAAAGGATTTAATTATAGCATATTAAAAATACAGAATTAATTAATAGTAAAACTCTGGCCAAATTGTGCTAATTCAGGGAAAGGTAGTTCAAATTTTATAAAAAGAATGGATGGTTAATAAGGCTTTAAAAAATATTATTTTCTGTGAGATATCTGCACTCCCACATTTATTGCTGCACTATTCACAAGAGCCAAGATTTGGGATTAATTTACAAGTACATTAATGGATGAATGGATAAAGAAAATGTGGTGCATATACACAATGGAATATTATTCAGCCATAAAAAAGAATAAAATCCTATCGTTTGTAACAACATGGATAGAAGTTGAGGACACTATGTTAAGTAAAATAAGCCAGGCACACACACACAAAACAAATTTTGCATGTTCTCACTCATATGTGAGAATTAAAAATTAAAACAATTGAACTTATTGAGATAGAGAGTAGAATCGTGGTTACCAAAGACTGGGAAGGGTAGCAGGAATGGTGGCATAAAGTGGAATGGTTACTGGTATGAACCATTAGTTAGAATGAATAAGATCTAGTACGTGGTAGCATTTGGTAGCACAACAGAGTGACTACAGTCAGCAATAATTTATTTTATATTTTAAAATAACTATAAAAGTGGAATCAAAATGTTTCAATGTTTTTTCTTTTTGTTTTGTTTTTTGTGTTTTTTTTTTTGAGACAGAGTCTCACTCTTGCCCAGGCTAGAGTGCAGTGGCGCAGTGGCGCAATCTTGGCTCACTGCAATCTCCATCTCCTGGGTTCAAGCAATTCTCCTGCCTCAGCCTCCCAAGTAGCTGGGATTCCACGCCCAGCTAATTTTTTTGTATTTTTAGTAAAGACTGGGTTTCACCATGTTGTCCAGGCTGGTCTGGAACTCCTGACCTTAAATGATCTCCCTGCCTTGGGCTCCCAAAGTGCTAGGATTACAGGCATGAGGAATTGAAATGGAATTCCACTGCCCCTGGCCCTGGAATTGGAATGTTTCTAACACATACAAAAAAGATAAATATTTGAAATGATAGATATACCAATTACTCCAGTGTAATCATTATACGTTGTGTGCCTGTATTAAAACATCACATGTATTCCATAAATATATATACATCTATTATCTACCCATAACAATTAAAAATAAAAAAGTCTTAAATATTTTCAATAATATATAGGATACCAAATTTCAAATGTGAAACGATGGTAATGAGCATATGTAACCTTTTTAAGAGCAAAAAAGCAAAGAAAAATAATTAATATTACTCAATTAAGTTTTTGCAATTTATTCTATAAATAGACCAGGTCCAAATCCTGCCTGAATTATCAAAAATTCCAAATCAAGGGATTTTGAACTTTACTATTTATCTGTCATTTGGATTTGAATAGTCAAATTATCACATAGATTAGTTATCTTTCATGCCTGTCTTAGTTTATATTCTAAGGGCATTGTTTTAATTGGGATAAGAGTAACAAAATACTCTCAGCCAAGTGGTGGCCCAGGCCTGTAATCTCAGCACTTTGGGAAGCCAAGGCAGGAGGATTGCCTGAGCCCAGGAGTTCGGGACCAGCCTAAGCAGCAGAGTGAGACCCCTCGTCTCCATTTAATTTTTTAGAAAGTAAAAAAAAAAAAAAAACTAGGAAGAAAATGTAATTTCATTTTTATAATTCCCCTTAGGTACCAATTAAACATAAAGAAAATGTTAACATTATAAGGTTACAAAAACTTCTAACAGGAATATTTGAAAAGGTTACTTCAATTCATGACAACACATTTTGTCTCAAGTTAGGAACCTCTTAAAATTTATAGATTTTATATTTTACTTGGCTTGGTGAGTTTTTCTTATTTTAGAAAAGAAGTTTTGCTTTGTGGCCCTAAACAAGTTCAGAAGAGAAAATAATTATTCCTAGAATATGCCCTATTGGAACCCCATTTTAGAGAGAACAGAGAAGTAAAACATTCTGCAAATAGTGTATGTTTTAAGAATAATGTGTTATGATATATCATAAGTAAACAAGTAGTGTGTCTTTAGTTATAAACCTTGATTTAATTCTTCAGATAACCACAGAACTGATACAGGGACAGAGTTAGTAAGGTGGTGGAGTAGAGCATGCCAAAGTGCAAACCCTAGCGGCAGAAAGTCCTTGTTTGTAACACCACTCTGAATCACCCTGAATAATTTACATAATCTTTCTAAGCCTCAGTTTCTTCCTTTGTACATGGGAATGGATGATATCTACTTTCTAGGGTTTTATGGAGACTAAAGGAAATAATAACTGTTATGCATTTAGCATCATATCTACTGTATATAAAGCCTCCAAAACATATTAACCATTATATACATACCTATAGATATATGTACATGTGCATATATAGACACATATACAGATGTTTGTATCTACGTACCTATATACATATATAGGTACATATATGTGTATATGCCTATACAAATATATATACATATGTATATATGTATATGTGTGTAAATATACACATATACATATATTTACACATATACATATATCTATACATACATATTTACACATATACATATATTTACACACATATACATATATGTATATAAACATATATTTTAATAATATTTATATTCAAAAATATTCAATAATGTTTTCAATATTTATGTATATATACATACATATATATGTGTATTCATGTTCCTGTGCATGAAAACTCCAGAAAATTTTAAAAGTACACACAATAAATTGTTAGTAAGTTCTAAGAAATAAAAAGTGGATCCTAAATAACCCACGTAATAGAACATGTCATTAAAAATCATATTTTCAAAGAATAAATGGTGAAATAGTAATGATATGATGTCAAGTAAAAATAAGGACATAAAACCATAGTTTCTATGAAAAAAAAAATGAATGCACAGAAAAGAAGCTGGAAGTACTAGAAGAAAATTCCTCAAAATGTACGCAGTGGTGCTTTCTGTTTGGGGGCATTACAGATGGTATTGCACATGGTCTGATATCCACCATCATGGTCCCTCTCCTATATTTCTGTTCATTAATGTCCTTTTAAATATACAGATATTGGAGCTGCTAAATAAGCATACTATTCCACATGTGTTCTAATACAATAGGATGATCACTGTCATTTGAATGCTTTTTATACGACCAAGGATGCATATATTTATTGAGCATTTACTCTGTGCCAAGCACTGAGTACACAAAGACATTGATGCTGCGTTAAGGATCGTACAGTCTAGAAAAGAAAATAGAAACGGTAAATAAGAGAAAAAGTATGCCGAATAGTCTGTGAGTATACAGAGACACAAATGAGGGCAGTCCATTTTCTTCTTAGGTTTGGGGTACTTTAGCTGAATCTTAAAATATGAATAAGAATTGCTTTGATTTCACTCCTAAGTGTCATGCATGTGAGACATTCTTGTGGAATTGTTCAGTAATCAGTGGAACACATGAGTGTAGAAATCAAGAAAGAGTTCCAAGATGAAATGAGGATTCAAGAGCCTCCAACACATAGGTGGACAGTTTAAGCCAGAATGGATAAAGTTGGTAAAAGTAACCATGAAAAATGAAACAGAAATATGATCTAGAATCAGAAAAAGGACAAGGCCCTCAAAAACACCATTAGTTAAGGGATATACATAGCAAGAGAACCCACAAATGAAGGCTGAGAAGAAATGATCAGAGACATAAAATAAGAACCAAAACATAGCTGGTGAGGAAGCACTGGATTGAGAATTTTTAAACAAGGGAGCAGACTGATAGTACTAGAAGATGCTTAGTTAAGTGAGATGTGAAACTAATTCATTAAATTTAGCAGTCAGGTTCTTTTGGATACATTTACCAGAGCAAACATGTGTGTCTATGTGAGTGTGCACATGGATGTATGTACACACTCATACACAGCATGGGAAGATAGGGGCTAAAGCCATTAAATGGGATGAGAAGGTAGGAGGCAAGGGTGCACACTCATACAGGGATGGAAAGGTAGGGGGTGAGGGCACTAAATATTAAAATGATGAGGCTAAAGGGTATAAACAGACAATTCACAAAGAAGGAAATACAAATGGAAAATAAATATATATTTTAAAATTGACATCTCTAGCTCATAAATGCAAACTAAAACTAGCTACCAATTTTATTTTAAATGGTAACACTTCATGCTGGCCAGGGTACAGTGAGACAGCACACACTGCCGATAGAAGTATGACATAATTCCACATTTTTCCTAGTATCTACCTGGTGTAACTAATCCCCTCTTTCTCTGTGGCCCCACTGTATACTATTTACAACATTTAATTGTACTTATATTCTTCGTATATAGCTCTTCCTCTATTTGGCTTATGAGGTTTGACTACTCTCTATTCTCATTAGTTTCTAGCATCTATCACAGTGTCTGACTCACAGTAATTACTTAAGTAAGTACTTAAGAGGTGTTTGTTAAATGAATTCATAAAGTCCAGAGTTCCTGTTTCAATATATGTTATTCTAGCTAAAATGCAAAATTCATCCCAAGTTCATGTTATAATTTAAAGAAATTAAGCCAGAAAAAATGATTTCCTGTATTAAATTCTGATAGCATCTGTGAAATCAGTGACAAAGGTAGGGACATATCTTATCATTTCATGCATATCCACAAGTATTTATGCTGTCCTGATCCACCTTCCATTTTGTTATTTTATTTCTCCCAAGGTAAGTATTTTCTTTTGTTGAAGTCTCCATTTATCACCTCATAATTCTTTGAATATAAACTTTAAAAGCTATGCAAAGCTGCCTAGTCGATCAAGACAGTCATACCCCCTGCTGTTCAGCTGGGCATATGACTAAACCTATGCCTAACAAGTTTATTTAAATCAATGAAAATGGAAAATGTATAAATTCACTTGGTATTTGAGGTGGGAAAGTAAAACATGAGTAGGCTTTAAAATATATTTTATGTGCTTCGTATTACTAAGCTGTAATTTTAATGAATCATCAGAAATTATTGCGTCTGTATATATCATTCAGGGAATCTCAGGAAAAGTAGTCATCACTGAGCCCTCAGGAATATGGATGTAACATTTTGATACCTCTTCTATGAGAGCCAAAGTCCCCCACCATCAGCATTACCTAGTGTTATTCTTCTAGGATTTATCAACACCACCTGGAGTGTGAGCCAAGTCAGCTCCTTAAAAGAACTTGGCAATTTTCTTTAACCATGCCAAAACTGAACTACTATTCCTTTGCTTGCTGGTGAAGATATTGAAATAATGACAGTTTCTCTAACTATACATTACTATCCCTTTGTGCTAAATCAGTGTTACTCAACCAGGGACAATTTTGCCCCTAGGGGACTTAGACAATGTCTACAGACAATTTTGGTTGTCACAACTGGGGGTGAGAAGAGGGTTTGCTACTGGCATCTAGTTGATAAAGGCCAGGGATGCTGCTAAATATCTCACAATGCACAGGAAAGAACCCACAACAAACATCATCCTCTTCAAAATGTCAATAGTGCCAAGATTGAAAACCCTGTGCTAAATCACAGACTAAATGCAGCTTTCAGGGAATCATACCCATCTTTTGAGGTCCAACTAAGGCTATGATCTTTTTCATGAGGTTTTTCTCAGATCAACCAATGATGGCACCTTCACAAGTTGGACTTTTTATGTATAATTTAGATTTGATGGTAACTCATCTTAGAGATGTGTTGAAGAATCAAATGTTCATATTCATATTCACTGCTGACACTGCTGTCTTCCCTTTTTGTAATTTGTGTTTTATGATAAAACTATTAGATAACTTTATATTCAGAAACTAACTATATATATTACTTTCTCTTTCTAAATTTTTTTAACTTCTCCAGAATCTTATCTACTATAACACTGGTTTCATAGAAAATAAGTTTTGAAGTGGGAAAGAATAACAAACTATCCTATTATTTTTCCAGCTAAAATGTTTGGGCAATATTTCTAGTAATTCACATTGCCAATCTCCATTGTTTGGCCATTCTACTAAGAATAAAAGCAAACAAAAAGGCTATGATTTTTGGCCTCTGATCAAGTATGTAATTCTCCTTTTATTTAAAGTTTAAAGATTCAGCCTGTTACTTTTAATGCCAGGAATTCATATGCCATTAAGCCAGTAGTGGTGGGAATGAGAGGCATGAAAAAAAAAAAGTTAAGCTCCGAATTAAACTCAATAGTTGAATAGAGTTCATTAGCAACACTCTTATGAAACAAGTGGTTTTCTTGAATAAGAAAAGTCTTTTAATAAGTCACTGTCATATTGTTTGATTGTGTTTCAGATTCTTGAGTCCTTCAATATATTGGTTATACACAAACATAGAGTCTACAAGTACATATGGAAGTTTGTCAAGAAATGAATTGTTATACAAAATGATTTGAAGGCTTATGAGAGCTATTTCCATATGACCTACCCAATTAAAAAAAAAAAAGTCCAGCTAGGCAGGTTTACTTGGTTGTACATTTCCGAAAAAGAAAGGGCCATTATGGAAAATCCTGAATTCTGCCTAAGATTGAAGGGCGTGAGGAGGTGGTGGAAAAGTCACTGGCAGAGGTCAACTAGAAGAGTTAGTTTGGCATGTTAGTTCCCATGCCAAACTGAAACCTGCCTTCCTGTAACTTCCACACTGCTCTCATCTGAAGCAACACAAACCAAGTCCAATCTGTCTTCCACAGAAAATCCCTTCACATACTGAAGACAGCTGCCCTATTCTTCCTCAGTCTTCCCTTTGAACTCCTTTTAAGATACATGACATATCTAGCCTAACCAAAGATGAGAAAACAATATAATTCTGACACTTGAGTATAACTGAAGAATGAGCAGTCTATCTTTGGAGATTTAAATACAATTTGAAAACTCCAATCCCCAAAAGTTGGAGCATGCCCCCAGTTGTCTTCAGGGATTATTGGATGAGAAGAGTTGAGACCTCACTTTTCTCCTGGTTCCCCCAAGCTCAGAGCCTGTGTTTTCAGAGAATATTTCATCTTACTTGATTCTCACTTTCTGCAAATGTTCTCTTTTTTCTTCTGTCTTTAGTACTAACTCAAATATTAACACAATCGCTGTTCTAGATTTTCCCAAAACCAATCACACAAGGCATTTGTGTTTGTATCAAATTTACTGTAGTTTGGGGGCAACAGAGGAAACTTACATTGTAGGAATGAAAATGACTTAAAATTATATAGTAGGCATCATTGTAAAATTATATAGTAGGCAACCCTGTTCTTAGAAGTCCTTTAGCAATCCTGTTTGATCTTTTGCACTTTTTAAAACTCTCCCATAGATTCCACTCATTCTCTTAGCTCCAGCATCAACATGGAATTCTTAGCCACGAACTCCAGCCTGTCTGACCTAAGTATTCTTCTTCTTCCAGCTTCTCTCCAAATCATAATCAATATTGAAGGGCACATTTAAATCCTACTTTGAATTATACCTCCTAATCATTCTACCTTGCCTTTCCTTCTTCTTCCTGTAAACTGTATCCCATTCACTTTGGCACTTGATAGCTTCACCTTCCTGGGTGCAGGTCTTCTAGCTCCAGAAAGTTTAAGCTCTTTTAAGCACTCTAGGTTCTTGCTAACTGCTTTACTGCATATGAACTAAAAGCTGAACAAGACTGAGTCCAACTTCCAGTTTCAGGTCTGGCATGTGAAAAACCTGAAGTCATCACTCTGTCCTAACAAGTAAAAACCTGAACAAACTGAAAACAGATGATTTTCCTAAACCTGAATTTCCTCCTTTTAAAAATATCTCTTCAGCGTCTTATTTACCATGATATTGCTTTCCTGAGTAATAATTAAATTCCTAAGTAGGAAAGAATCATCACCCCATTACCAACTAAAAAGTAAAGGTTCAAGTCTTTAAGAAGAAAAAATTCTTTCATAAAAGCACATGTGAGGCCGGGTACGGTAGCTCACACCTGTAATCCCAGCACTTTGGGAGGCCAAGGTGGGTGGATCACCTGAGGTCAGGAGTTCAAGACCAGTCTGGCCAACATGGTGAAACACCATCTCTACTAAAAATATAAAAACTAGCTGGTCGTGGTGGTGGGCGCCTGTAATCCCAGCTACTTGGGAGGCTGAGGCAGGAGAATTGCTTGAACCCAGGAGATGGGAGTTGCAGTGAGCCAACACGGTGCCACTGCACTCCAACCTCAGTAACAGAGTGAGACTCCGTCTCAAAAAAACAAACAAACAAAAACAAAAAAAAGCATATGTGAAATCTCTTCTCTAATTTGCACTAAATCTTAAGCTTTCCCCCTCCTCATTTCCTCAGTAGCTCCTTCAAACATACTTTTCTCCAGAATATTTGTGACAAAATACTGGAAAATATAGTCTAAGAATCTTACTCAATTCTACCTTGTGCATTGGTCTCTGATAGTTTCCTAGTTCCACATGGAAGAAGGTGTTTTTCAAAATCTATACTTTGAAAATTCTGTATTTGAATATTCATGTGTCCCTTAACAATGAAGGTGTGTTCTGGGAAATGTGTCATTAGGCAATTTTGTCACTGTGCCAACATCAAACGGTGGATTTACCACAAACCTAGATGTACATACTGTGCGGGTACTAGCCTACTACACATCTATGCTATATGGTATAGCCTACTGCCTCTAGGCAACAAACCTGTACAGCATATTACCCTACTGAATACTGTAGGCAACTGTAACATATCTAAACATATCTAAATATAGAAAAGGTAATGTGTTACACTAAGATGTTATGGTGGCTACAATGCCACTGTGTGATAGGAGTTTTCACCTCCATTATAATCTTAGGGGACTATTGTTATATTTGCAATCCGTTGTTGACTGAACCATCATTATGCAGTGTATGACAATATAATACAAACTATTTATAGTGCACTTATGTGTAGAGTATATTTAAATTGGTCTACCTGCATTATCTCATTTAATCCTTAACAATCCTATGAATGCAAACTATGATCACTCCCATGTAGTTGAGGAAACTAAGGCATAGAAATGTTAACTTGCCCAAAATATCATGGTGAGTGAAGCATAAAAAGTCTAACAACAGTGTTCAAACGCTATGTATTGTTCCATCCACAAAAAACAGGAAAAAGAGTCTCTCACTCTCTGGGTGTGTTTGTGTGTGTGTTCCTTTTAAAACACAATTTTTAAAAGTCATAATTGCAAATTATTTTTCTAATGCAAATCACACATATCCTTTTGATAAGGATATTCAATCACAGAAAATATTCAAAAGTATTTTTCTCTCTAATATTTCATATTGTATTTTAATCAGTTGAACAATGTGTATAAAAGGAAAAAAATGACTGCATTTACATGTTATTATGTGGTTTCCTTTGGAATCAGTTCTTTTGACTTAAGGTCAAACCAGACAGCCAGCCTGTATGTGATTATGCTGCCCTCACGTGACAGACGTTGTGAACTGCAAGTAGAGTGGGCTCCTAGCAAAGACCACCAAGCCCGAAAACTCAGAGGAGCCGAGACTAGCTACTCCCCCCACTGTTCACTGACCATTTTCAAAGCAACTTTTACCTGTGACCTCAAAACATCAATGTGATTTTCACATGTCCTTAGCTTACTTCTATTCAATGAGTACAGGTATTTACAATAGTGTATATTTACAGGTCTTACATGCATTTACAGTTTAGTAGTAGGCAGTATCAGAAATGCTCTATTTCCTCTGGAACTTAATATGCTAATAGAGAATGGTGGCACATAATAATATTTAAAAATAATCAAAAAAGTCTTGAAATTTCTCCAGGGGCATATATAATTTACCTATTTGGTCATACAACCTGACAAGTGCTACCATTTTTAAATCCTTCTAGAAATATGGCATTTAAGACCAAATTTAAAGACCTCTATTAATAATTACGAACGTGGCTGGGCACGGTGGCTCACGCCTGTAATCCAGCAGGATTTGGGAGGCCGAGGCAGACAGATCACCTGAGGTCGGGAGTTTGAGACCAGCCTGACCAACATGGAGAAACCCTGTCTCTACTAAAAACACAAAATTAGCCAGGCATGGTGGCGCAAGCCTGTTATCCCAGCTACTTGGGAGGCTGAGGCAAGAGAATCGCTTGAACCCGGGAGGTGAAGGTTGCAGTGAGCCGAGATCGCGCCATTGCACTTCAGCCTGGGCAACAACAGTGAAACTCCGTATCAAAAAAAAAAAAAAGATACATAAAATAAAAATAAAAATAATTATGAATGTGAATACAGCCTGTTTTGGAAGATAAAATGTGCCATACAACAAAAATCAAGGCGAATCTCTAGTATGGTCCTTCTCTCCTTGATAAACAGTTCTTTGGCTCGCAAAAGAAATGGGAATGGCTAAAATTCTCCTTTGACCATAAATTTTTATGATAGTTTCATTGACTATGGAGTTAAAAACTAAAAACAGAGCATCAAAATTCCACCCTAGATGATGTAGGAAATTGCCTAGAATATGTGATGCGAAGCCGCCAAAAGACCTCTCAGTGGCTCCAAATGATCTTTCAAACTGGCTTGCCCTAGAGCCTAGAATTCCTGCCATTAATACATTTTTTCCTACTTACAGTATGATGTCTCTGGTAGTTTGATTTTGAAATATCAAAATACAGCATTATCTGGAGAGATAAGACACTATAAATCACATGTTCCTTAGCACAGATTAATTAATCAGGATACTTAATGTCAAAAGGAAAGCAGTAAATAAGACCTTGACGTCAAGCTACAGGTAGCAATTTATGGACAGGAGGATAGAGGTGTGGTCCAAAGGATACAGCACTGCTGAGAAGAGTTCCCAGCCTGGGCAAGAAAAGATCATTTAGCAAGAGAAGCCAAACACGGATAAGGAAAGTGGGAAGAAGCTGAAGATAAACTTGGGCTGCTGGAGAACTGCATGTAAGACTGGCTCTTTAACTGAAACTAAAATATAAAAAATATCCAATAAAGAGGAAAAATTTTATCAGACTTTATAGATTAAATAAAGCAAACATCAGAATGACCAAGTTTGTTTTCAAAGGACTTTAACATTTATGACTTTACCACAAAAACTCTCACTTTTTTAAATAAAAAATTCTGCATATAGAAATATCAAATAGTATTAAAATACTAATGCGTCTGCTAAATATTAAATAGAGTGCTCTATCTCTTTGTGGCCAGGATGAGGAAAGGGCCATATTCTGTTTCTAATTATCTCACTGACTGTATATCTTGAAATGTTTAGAATACACTAAATAAATATAAAAGCAAGAAACATAACCAAAATAATGTGCTCCCAGATAAGGAAGAGATTTTTACAACTCTCAAAAATCTAAGTACAACCTTCCCAAACTGTAAAAATGAACATTAGAAAGTTAACCAAGTAAGTGATCATATAAATTTTTTTTTCCTTATCTCTGAGAAAGCAATTGTTAGTTGGTTCTTTTCTGGTGAACTCTTTTTCAGGTTCATGCTTATTTGCAATGTAATAGCTCTTCTTTCCACAGGAGATATCTTTCAGTATCTACACTCAATCTCCTGTGAAATCACTTGTTTCTGTCAGTGATTATGAACATATAAAACAAACATTCTGAGATCCCTTTGAATACCTCCTAAGTAGGTAGAATTTAAAAATTTAAGTAAATTTTTCTCTTTTTGTAACCAGGAAAGACCTCAAGGAACAACAGGAATACAAATTTAGACATGGAGGGAAATCGTATTTGATTCCTTAAACGGCTCTAGCATCTGAACCAGGGTAAAGAAAGCAGCTGCAGCTGGTGGAGCTGCTCCTTCCAGTAAAGGCCAGTGCAGAGTTCTAAACTGGGTTCTCTTTTAGTCTTTGACCTTTTTTTCCACTCAGAAGACAACATACTTTAGGTGAAGAATCAATTTTTAGTTTTCAATCCCTAAGGATGATATTCAAAATATTTTCTTAAAAAAAAAAAGGGCAACATGGTGCTCTGTCTCATCAGAACAGATTCAGGATGTAAGCAACAGTACCATATTGTTTCCTCTACCTCTAGCTACATTTCAGTGTCATTTTTCATTCTTCTTAGTTTTCTATTTTAGTAAAATTTAAATACCATAACTTAAAGTAATCCCAATATTTTTAAAATAAAGCCAAAATATGTGTTGTTTATAATTATGGCAAAGAACATAATTTAGTTTAAGCTTCACGTAGTCATGTAGCTACATAGAATATTTTTAAAAAGAAAATCAAACAAGAATCTTCCAAGCTTGACACCATCAACATGGTGAGTTAACATACAAATTCCTGAGGTGCTGATCACATTTGAGTAGCACATTTAACATATTGAAAGATATTAAGAATTTTAAGGTGGAAAACAAGAAAATATATAGTTCATATGTAAGGAGGAATACTATATCTCAGATGTAGCAATATTACTAGAAAAATAGCTATATATAAGTAATAGGAATAAAAACCCATGTGGAATCAAATTAATGTCCACATCTTGGTCCCGACTTTTATTGGCTCTGGGATCTTGAGCAAGTTACTCAACCTCTCTTAATCTGTTTCTTCGTCAATTAAATGATAATAATAATGCTCCCTCCAATCAGTTTATTGTGACAATCACAATGAAATCATGTCAGTGAAAGTATTTTGTAAATTATTAAAAGTAATCCAAATATTACCTAATTAAGCATTAAAATAACAATAATATTATTAAGCTAAATCCTAAGACAGTTTCGGATTCCCTCTAAGAAAACTTTTCTTCATGAACTATTCTTTAAGGTACTAGATATGTGATAAGAATGTAAAAGCTTGACAAATGGTTTGGGGACTAACACTGGATTAAAAAGGCAGGTAGGCTCAACAATCTCTCATCACCATGACTGCAGCTTTGCCCTTCATCCTTGAAAATTAATGTTATTTATAGATAAAGCTGCCCAGTTAAGTCTCACAAGAGGATTACAAGACTGCCAATCAAGACAAAGCCCCAGCAGGTAGGGTTTATGTGAGTTGATCAAACAGGTTCTGGCAAAGCACTTGCAAAAGTGAATTCCAGAATCACTGACCCTCCCATACCATTTTCTTTATTTAAAAAAAAAGAACAAACAATAAGAGCTGGTATTAGATAGATTTAGGTGAGAACAAAAAATAAGAGCCTAGTATTAAAAGATAGATTCCACCTAAAATGCTCCGTAGGCTATACAGAGAATATATGTGTTCTATATACCTAGATTTTGAAAATTGCTAATACTAAGAATTCAAAAGGCAACATGAGGTTTTCAAGGGTATCTCAATGTAAATTATATTTTGTCAATTATAATAATATTCTTTTACATACAATATCAGATTCTTCATTTATGCTTCAGGCCCAAATTTCCATTTGTATTTAGGGCATCTCTCCCTGGGCTACCCAAATGTACTTCATATCATGTTCAGAATCATCTTTGGTCCCAAACCTCTCTCATGAGGGTTTGATCTCAGTGAATAGTATCACTCAGTGATGCTCAGTGACTAATATCATCATCTTTGACTCCTTTCTCACCCCGCTCCCACCACTGTCATTAATTAATTCATCCCTTGGGCTTCTATCTCTGAAGTGTCTTTTGTATTCATTCATTCCTCTGTTCCATTGCTTTTGCCAATACCCCTGTCCAGGGATTCATCATATTTCAACTAAACTATCTGTACAATGTCTTAACTGTTTTCACTGACTCTTTCACCTTTCCAAATGTACTTTCCACATTCCTGACAGAGAAATCTTCTAAACAATAAGGCAGTAACATTAAAACTGTTTAGCAAGGTAGTTAACAAACTAGGGTATACCTTTTAGTCTTATTTCTAAACTGATGTCTCCACAAATTCTATTCCCTAGTTCCACCACACACCATAATAGTCACCCTTCCCTGAATACTGTACTTCATAGTTCTGGGCTTTTAGTTATATCATTCCCTGCATCTAGAAAATCCTCACTCCCTTCTCTAAATACTAGCATGCATTTATTTTTAAAAATCCAGTTCAGGTACTATTTTCTCCACCTTTTTTCATTCAAGCTGCACCCCAAACTAAAAATTTATCACTGCTTCCTATACCCTTACAAAGCCCTGTTTATATCCCTAAAAAAGGACTCTTTTCACACATGCATATTGTTTTCTTACTAAATTGTAAGTCCAAACACTGTAAGCATGTCATTTTTAGCTTGGTATCCCCTATGACTTTTGGGTGTGTGTGTGTGTGTGTGCTTTATCCATAAGTAGCTCATTACATGTTCACTAAAAATAACGACTACCCTTAAATGAGTGCTTATTAAATATCAGACTCTATCTCCAACCTTTTACACTATGTTAATTGAGTCTTTTAATCCCCAAAATAAATCTATGAAGTGGCTAAATTTTACATGTAAAGTAGCAAATGCCCTACGAAGTTAAGCAACTTACCCAAGGTCAACACTAGTCTGGTGTCAGGACAGGAATCAAGGTCTTTCATAATTCCTACCTTCTGCCCTCAACCAATTCATTACATAGCCTTAAACGTCTATTTCTGGGTAGTCAAATACAAAAAAACTACAGTGGATTAAAAGGCTATCTATGAACAGTGACTAAAAACATAGAGAAGCTTTACTCTAGAGCATTAGTGCCTAAAAGGTATTATGGCTAGAATTCATAAATGTAAACTCTGTTTAAAGAATACTATTGCCTACCTCATAAGACTATTTTGGAGAATAAGTGAAATGCAGTATGTAAAATGCCTAGCACAGTACCTGGAACACAGTAAGAGCTGAAATATTAGGTTGGTGCAAAAGTAATTGCAGTTTTTGCCATTAAAAGTAACATGTTCATATTATTTTCTCAGTTGTGAATAGTATAGAAATTATATCTTGACTTATTTCCTATATCACAAAATCCCAGGGCAAGGAGATGTGCTTTCAATGCACAGTGGCCTGAGTGTCAGACAAAAGGAAGTGTTGTTTTAAATTTACACATAAATTTAATAAATTTCTAAAACATTTCAGCATATCTGATATAGATAGAAAATATGAATGGATTAATAATTGTTTGGATGAAGTTATGAATGATGGCCTTTTAGATCAAGAGATCTTAGCTTTTAAGGCCGATGGCAGGAAAAAACATCATATCCCACAATACATTCCTCTCCTTCTCTGCTGGAAATAGAGCACTGGACTACGTGAGACCTGGACCATGAAATTGATCCAATAGCAATAATCATTCCTTGAGCAATGTGCTAGACACTGGGCAATGCAGTTCATATGTTTCAACACATTTACTTCTCACAAATCACCTATTAGGTTGGCGCTGTTATTGTTGTTATTATTATTATTTCTCAAATGAGGAAACCAGGGTGTGGAGGTTAGGTAATTTGCTCCAAATTGTACTGCTGTGAGTAGCATAGCCAGGATTCAAGTACACATCTGTCTGACTCTGGAGTCTGACCTCTTTACCACTCAGGCTGTTTTTGCTCAGTCTGTAATCTACTGTTGTTTTGGAATTTTCTTTTACAAAGGGACATTTTTTTGTGTGATTCATTACATTATAAATACTAGCTTCTTTTAAAAAATTTCATTCAAGCAAAACACTCATTGTCTAGGCAATCCAACTTCTTTTAATTTAACTAAAACAGCAGACATAAACAAATTACAATTTATGTAGTCTGAATTTCACTACCATAAAACCAGAAGGCACGGTGTACATTTATCAATCCACAGTCTTTTCCTAATGGTCTGAAAACCAACAATGACATAATTGGGGGGTAGACTAACTTCATACCATATGACTGTATGGTGATGTGTTCTGCATATGTTATTATCTTGTTTTTTAATAAAGGTCATACGGGTAACACATTAAATAAGATATTTTAAAACTTCAGCTTTTCCCAAGTCAGCCACATCATCCAGTCTTTACATCTACATATTTGCACTGTCATTTCCTGGGTAATTCTCTTTGTCTAATTTGACACCACTGTCTCCTATATAGTCGGGTCCTTACTCAAAAAAAAAATTTCCCTGTAAATAATTGTTCACTTGATAATTTCATCCTCTATAGGATAATTTAAGTTTTAAATATTTATGTTGGATCTGTGCAATGAAATAAAAATGCGTACAATGAAAGGAAGTAGTTAGGCTTTACCATAACTAGCTGTGACATCTCTTTCCGCCACCACATAAAGAAGCAGAAATACGAACACAGAATTCAGAGGTTTAATTTCACATAATGGTGGTTTGGGGGCCCCAGCATCTGATGATAGTAATTATAGGCTTCTCTTGCCAAATTTAGTATTTTTGAAGTTGAGTCAAAGTTTTTATTTAAACCTAAATTTCAACTATTCATAAAGTTATTTTTATTATTTAGTCAGACATCTCATATGCTGTTTCTCAGTGATTATCTTGAAACTCCAGAGATACCCATTAAAAAATGCTTTTCTCCTTACATGCTTTGAACTGTTAGGTTTTTGTGTCACTACTCTTTCATCTTTTTTAGCTTTGTATTTCTGATTTTTTGGCCAGTCCTAGCATAATTAAAGTCTAAAGCTATTCTAAAAGAGAATTAAGATCCTCAGCAAATCACTCTACAAGGTATTTTTACATATTCTGTCCTATAATATTTAATTTGGATGAAATATTTAACATTTAAATTGAAAAGTTGCAAAATGACAAACCTGTTCAGAAGAGTGTATGTGGAAGAGAAAAAAATAGGATATGTTGAACTGTAAGTGTATAAATAGGAGTTCCCCACTAATTTTTTTTAACCAGCTGAAGAAATACAAACTTAACCAACCATCAAAATCTGTGTGTCAATTTACAGTAAGTCCTCACTTAACATCATTGATAGGTTTTTGGAAACTGGGACTTAAAGCAAAACAATGTATAACAAAACTGATTTTACCATAGGCTAATTGATATAAACATGAGTTATATGGCATATTTCTGGTCACAAAAACATCACCAACCTCTAAACAAAGACCAAAATACTTGCCATATTAAGTATTTAAATAAGTGTGAGGTATATATGCATTTAAGAAAGATTAATAAAAACAAGATAATTATTTACCTAATTATTCCAGTTCAGGGTGGCTGCTGGCTGGAGCTTCTCCCAGCAGTTCAGGGCACAAGGCGGGAACCATCCCTGGACAGGACACTATCCCATGGCAGGGCACACTTACACACACACACACACACTCAGACTGGGACCTTGTAGAAACGTTAATTCACTTAACTTGCACATCTTTGTGATGTGGGAGGAAACAGGAGTAATTGGAGAAAACCCACGCAGATGGAGGACATGTAAGCTCCACACAGACAGTAGCCCTGGCTGGGAATTATTACTTTTTTATCTCATCAATGTTGTTACGAAATGACATTGAATGGAATGAAGTTATTTGAGGTCCTGCTATATTTTCTTGTTGTTAGAATCAAGCCTTTAGTTTAATTTAAACCATCATTTTGGTCAGTCAGGAAGGTATAGCGATGTATTTCCTCCCACCCACTATGTGGCCCTTGTAAAGTTATTCTTGCACAATTCTCCAATGTGCAATTATTGCACATTTCGAAAGAGACTTACTCTGTCTTGAAATGAAATCCAGCGCCATCAATTCATAAAAACTTCTCAAACTACATTTAATAATAGAAACAGGAGATAATACCTTTCCAAAACACATTCGTGGTAGGCTGAATAACGATTCAGATCCTAATCCCTGTAGCCTGTGTATATTGCTTTATTTGGCAAAAAGAGACTTTGCTGATTTAATTAAATTAAGAATTTTGAGATGGAGAGATTCTCCTGGACAATCTGGGTAGCCCTAAATGTAATTTTAAGTGTGAAGAAAGAGAGAGCCCTAACTAGAGAAAGGAAGAAGGCTGTCTTATCACTGACGTAGAGATTGGAGTGACGTGACCAAGAGACGAGGAATGCCAGCAGCCTCTAGAAACCAGAAGAGGCCAGGAACGCACTTTCCCCTGGAAACTCCAGAAGGAACTAGCCCTCTGACAACATTGACTTTAGTCCAATAAGATTCATTTTGGAATTCATGCCCCCAGATGTGTAAGAGAATAAATTTCTATTGTTAAGACAATAGAAATGAAAAGCCAGTACATTTGGGGTAATTTATTACAGCACCAATAGAAAACTAAGATAACATTTTACATATATGGCTGCATTTTATAAATAGGAGAATTGTTGCCAAATATGTTAAAGTCAATTTACTAATCTTTCAAAACCAGCATTCTCAAAGTTCAGTAATGAAGTGAGAGAACTTCTGGTTTCCAGTACAGTATGTAAGGAGCTCAAAAGTTGCTCCAGTGTCCTAACAAGTTTTTAAAAACTCAACAAACTGAAAAAATCAATTCTTCTTTAATCTGCCATAGAAATGAGGTCATAGGCACTTACCATTTGTAAATTTGTTTACATGGATTAACTCACTTACGTGGATTAATACAACTGTTAATTGTGAGACACAGGATTAAGGGACATTTTACAGACACAGAAATGTTGAGCAATTTGCCTAAACCCTGTCCTCCAGTGCACTCTGAGAAGGCACCACAGTGCTTTTCTTCCTCGAATAGGTAAACCCTTTCCATGTAAGCTGGCTACTTTTTGAGGTACCAGTTTGAAGTATCATTTCAAATAATTATCATTATTTAGACTTACAAAAGATAAAATAATACCTAATCATCAATTCCAAGTTCCCCATTATAGTGAGATTTAATTGATATTACATTCTTTAAAATGTATTGATTTATCAAATACAAATAAAGAACCTTCTACGTGCAAGACACCACTGCAGTAGAGTTGGCCATTGAGGAGCTAAAAATCCACCAAAGAAATGCCATGAGTAAGTATAACAAAGAAATGGTGAGATAAATCATTTCCAAGCAAATTCTTTCTTAATTCACTGAGTTTAGATATTTTTAAACATCAAATGTATTTGTTTTCCTAAGTTTGGTCATTCTTGGCTGGGGTCAAAAATAAACGTCTATTTCCTTATTTAACATTTTCTTTACCAACTGCTCACCACCAGGTGGTTGTTTCAATTAACCAACTGTTACATAATCTAGCTTAAAAGTAGGGCCAGGCCTGGTGGCTCAGGCCTGTAATCCAAGCAGTTTAGGAGGTAGAGGCGAGAGGATCGCTTGAGCCCAGTGGTTTGAGAGCAGCCTGGGCAACATGGTAAAACCTCGTCTCTACAAAAAATACAAAAATGAACCAGGCATGGGGGCATGCACCTGTAGTCCAGGCTACTTGGGAGGCTGAGGTGGGAAGATCACCTGAACTCTGGGAGGTCAAGGCTACAGTGAGCTGAGATCGTGTCACTGCACTCCAGCCTGGGCGACAGGGATTGTAAAGGAGAAAAACCACTGAACAATTTAATCCAAGGACTATTAATGATTTTACTATTATAAGTTGAATGAATGAATAACTATGGTAAAACTGACTCAATTATAGACTCAGCATCTGCTCAGTTCCAGAGAGTTGAGCCACAAAATACTTTCAACTTCATGAGTAATATTTTTACTACTACATAGAATTCACTTTTTCTGGG
This sequence comes from Symphalangus syndactylus, assembly GCF_028878055.3. Taxonomy (NCBI): domain Eukaryota; kingdom Metazoa; phylum Chordata; class Mammalia; order Primates; family Hylobatidae; genus Symphalangus; species Symphalangus syndactylus. The sequence goes on from NC_072434.2 coordinate 36,233,414, forward strand.
TGAAGCATTTCATGTAATACAATATCTGTAATAGCACTGACTAGCCCTTTTCTGACAAAAGTTTTCTCAGCAGCAATTTGAAGTTTAAGAAACTGTAAACCCTGGTAAGCCAACAATGTATTGCAATGGTAGTAAGAAATAAATATTCACTTAATTCAATAAAGTAACTCTTCAATGTTATTTTTATATTAGCCAAAGATTTAAGACAGAATAAGCATAAACAAATAACTAAAAGAAATATAATCCAACCCAATAAAATAAATAGTATACTTTCTACTTATTTTTCAATACTTGCCAAGTTTTATAAATGTTCAGGTCCTATACTAATAAAAACTTTTAATAATAGGTTCCAAACTATAGACTCAAAATGCAAAGCAAAAAATCAGATAAATAATCCCAAAGAGAAATAATACAAATATGTTCATTATAAAGGTATGTATTTCTAATATTCAAAGGCAAGATATATAGATGTCTGAGCATGCTAAACTGTAGTCTCCCATAAAAGAAATGAGTCCTGAACACCCCAGAGTTAAAGAAAAGGATGAGGTTTTTAAAGTAGGCACTATAATTATTTGAATTAAGACACAAGAAAAGATACATAGAAATGAGGGAAGCAGAGGAAGCAAAAATAAAAATACTGATAATAAAATTATTAGCTGCTAACTATATGCTAGTTATTGTATTAAGTAATTTACATTTATTAGATTCTCACATCCATGAAATAAAGTCAATATCTTATCATTTTATAGATTAGAAATCAGAGGCCCAGAGAAGGATATCACTACAACAATGAGCAAAAGAACTGGGACTTGAGCATGGGCATTTCTTACTCTAAAAATAATGTTCTTAACCACTGCCATGTGCTAATCTACTTAGCAAGCAAAAATAAATAGGAAAAAAATGACTCTTTTAATTTTGTGTGGTTTTCTACTTTGAAATAATTTCAAGCACACCTAGAGCTAAGAATACTACAAAAGAGAGAATTATTAAACAAATGTGATAAAATGTTAACAATTGAAGGATCTGAGAGAAGAATATTGTGGAGTTCCATGTATTATCCTTGCAACTTTTAGGTATGTTTAAAATTATTTCAAATTTAAAAGTCACAAAAAATTTTAAATGTGTATTTTTACATTTTTTTCCTTAGTCAGAATCATTAGAGAGTAAATTTGTAGATGTGGTGCCCCATTATCTCTAAATACTTCAGTGTGTATTTCCTAAGAGTAAGAACATTCACTAATTGTCTTAATAATGTCCTTAAAACCCAAGAACTATTGTAATCCAGAATCCTGTAATCCAGGATCATAAATTGCATTTAGCTGCCATGTCTCTTTAATCTCCTTAATCTGAAATAGTTCTTTTTCTGTCTTTCACAACCTTCGCCATAGAAGGCCAGTTACTTTGTAGAATGCCCCTCAATTTTGTTTTTGTCTGATATTTCCTCATGATTAAATTCAGACTACATATTTTTGGTAAGAATATCACAGAAGCTGTGCTGTGTCTTTTTCAGTATCAGAATGCACATGATGTCAGTTCATCTCATTGTTGGTGATTTTTAATTGATCATGTCATTAGATGGTTTCTATC